>NC_134486.1:271448129-271493129 GCF_040206685.1 Ascaphus truei | reverse complement strand
TTATAAGGCAGGTAATCATCATATTTAATCTGAGCAGTCTTCTTGGGAATGGCTGCTTCTATTTGAGTTCCTTCATGCCATTCATTAAATGATGTAATGGAAACAATACTAGGTCGCACTAGCAATGCTGCATTTAGAGCAGTTTCATAGTACTTCCCATTGACTCGATTCCTTGTGTTTTGAACGTTCCAAGGACGAATGCTGGTGTCTATATACCCTGGCCCAAGACTTGGAATAAACATTAAGTTGTTGCTGTCACAAAACTCTTTTAAACTAGGCCAGTTGTGATGTGATGATCCGTAAGAAAAACCATTTGTGGCAAAGTAGGTGTAGAAACCATCAAAGCCACTTCTTTTAATATCATATTTATGCTTTTCCTCTACAAGCAAAGCAATAAAAATTCCATCATATGGTGTATTCCGAATACTCTGGGATCCAGATGGTGTTAAAAGATTTGCCCATATGTCCGGTTTTGTTATATATGAATCATAAATATAGAACATTGGCAACATTCTACCAGTGCTGGTCTTGTATCGGTAAAATGCGGGGTGACTTCCATATCTAGAAAACAAAGATAGAACATAACACTGTGAGGAGACAAACATTGGAGCATATATAAAATGTTAATATACAGTATGTACATATACACACACAACATTAGGACATTGGAATTAAAAATCCCACACTTCAAGGAATACATGTACTTTAGTCTAGAATTGGTGGAGCTATGAGGCAGCATTTCCTGTGCCAGGTCAGTATTATACTTAACCAATTCGAAACAAACTGAAAGTAGCACAAAAACTCTTAATATTCAGTATAAAAAAATGATTAGCTTAAAAGCAGAATTTCATTCAAAACCCGGTACTGTACTGCTGTGGCAGAGTTTATTCGAGCATTTGCCCGTTCTCTGCCGCAGCAGTAGCCTGGCGCGCGCCCGAGTGACGGGCGCGCGCCGAAGCAGCGGAAGAGCGCCCTCCGATCGGGGCGCTCTCCCTACCGCTGCCGGGTCCGCCGGGTCCCCCGGAACCCCCTGCCGCTGTCCCGCGATCGCGGGACACCAGGGCTCCCTCGGGGAGCCCCTGGACGCGCGTGCAGGGGGCGCGCTCCCGAAGACGCGTGACCGCGCGCCGAGGGGCGGCCACTAGCAAGCCGGGAGATTTCCCGGCTTGCGGTACCGACCACACTCGAATAAAGTGTGTCGGTACTGTATGTGTTTTTAAAAAAAAAAAAAAAATCAGTTATGTAATATTAGATAATACTTACTGCATTTCTTTTTCCCCCACTCAATGCCTTTTCTATTGATTTTTTTTATGTATCAAGCTTCCTTGGGTAGCTACAGAAACCATTTATAATAGCACTATGGTAAATCATCGATAGCACTATGGTAAATCATCGATAAACAACAAGCGTAATAACACTTGCTACATCTGTAGCAGCATCATTTTATGGCCCTCAAACATTCCGTGCATGTATACTAGCCCTTGTGATATACTCATTGTAAAGTTTTAAAGGAGCAATCAAAGCAATATCCTACGTGTGTTTATTTTAAATAAATCGGTTCCATAGTATTAGATAATACTACCTTTTTTTAATTTTAAATTCAACTCTTAATGTTATTTTAATGAGTTTTAATATACTGAGCATCTTTTGCATTCTCTGGCAGGTTTTAGCACAATCCCCAAGTGCAAGATCTTTTTAACACTTTCCTGTTTGTGATACTTTGTTGCCAATATTCCCAGCAGTTTAAGCTGCAAACTGTAACAATAAATAATGTTACCTTAGTAATATAAGAATACATTGTAGCTGCTGAGTTACACTGACCGAAGGATTGATTTGAAACTGAAAGGCAGCCATATCGTGAACCTGAGAAATGGGATTTTGCTGATCGATCACAGGAGAACGAATTGATCGGCAGCTTAGGTAATTAGTTTTCAATAAACCTAATCAAATGCTGCATGTAAGCTGCGTAGACTGCCTCTTTAAAGCCTGCAGGGTGTGCATACACTAAGTGATTCTACATGGGAAGACATATGCTCTATAAAATCAACACATCTCTCTTAATCCAGGTAAATCAAATATCTATGCTCTGAATATCCACCTAGTTTGAAAGGGCTACTGAAGCAGGATGTGCCAAAAAATATCTAAAGGGCCGATTCGAATATGCATGGCAATATTCGGAAAGACTGCTGCTATCCATAGTGCAACATACACTGGCGACACACTTTATTCGAGCTCGGCTAGTCCCACGAATTCGGGTATACCCGGGTGTATTGAGGTTTGTGACTGTTTTCTGCCCGAGTGCATTGGGTTATTTTCCAGGCAGGGATTGAAGCATTTTATTCCCGCTGGCTGCAATACTGCACAGTATATATATATATATATATATATACTGCATTACAATTCATGAATTTATGCCATCTGGTAGACACGCGAAGCATTGCAGCCTATTAAATCCTAATCATTATCATTTAACAGATCAGCCGCCCGTCAGCCATGCATGAACCCAGGCTGGGAAGGCAAACGCAACGGGGCTTGTCAGAGGTGAGGAGCGGCGCATTCCAGGTATCTGCCAGGTACATACTGGGTATTTGCTCGAATAAAGTGTGTCGGTGCAGTACATACTGCTAAAATTTTCCAAGGCTCACTTGATATATGATAATGCAAGTATATATCTAACATGTTTATATAGGAAAATAGCTTGGAGGGAAAAAAAACTACTTATTTTCTTAAGTACACGGATACCAGATGAGTAAAGCTGTACATATTATATTGGCAGAAAGAGGTCCTAGATTAGAAAGACTGCCAGAGGAGGTAGGAATTAATGTGCACGCGTTATGACCCTCTAGTCCTTGCCTGTCTGGGGAGAGAAGACCAGTATGCTTCGTTGCAGCTGCTGCACACAGTGTCTCACGGAGCTGCCATATGCTCCCCTCCTCCCTAAGGCTACGCTTATAGTGCCGGCGACGGTGACATCAGGCTGCGGTGTGACGGTGGATGGTGCCCAGGCCAGTAAATAAAGGCATTATGCCCGGCTGAATGCCCTAAACCATATTGGGGAATTGGGAGTGTCAGCTCTTCCACAGAATTGTGGTATGTAACTGCAGGTGTAATAAAGATATGTGTTTTTTTACTGTTCCAGGAGTGCTAACCAGCTGAGATGTGCAAGGTGTGAGAGTCAGGGATGATTTTACGGTAAACTGTTGTCAGGGTGTGTTTGGGTAGAAGAGGGCCAATGTTGCGGGTTACCCAGAAACATGCACTCAGGAATCTCCCCAGATTCCTGAGAAGATGAGGAACACAGACCACCAGATAAAATCCTCCCTAGAAAGCAGTTTGCAGCTCAACGCCAAATCTCCCTGCTTCAGCACAGCCTGGGGCAGTAAGACCAGGCAGGGAACTGGGTTACAGTACAGGTCCCAGTATATGGCCAAACTCCAGAATCCAGTGAGGGGTTCCGTACGTCTCTCACCAGGGATAAGGTGAAGAGAGTTATCGGGGTTTAAGTTAAAGTGTAGAGTATTAGCTCTGCAGCCCAGTAATGGCTGCAACACTGTAAATGTATTAAAAATGTCTGTGTGTGTGTCCCGCTAGGTATAAGGAGACCACATCAATATCCTGTATAAAACTGTGTAAGTATTGCAACAGTTATGTATCAACTATGAGTATTGCAACAGTGTTTCCCTGCAGACCGCAGAAAGGAAAAAAGGTTTTTAAATTCCAGCAGCCTCACACACAGCACATAAGCGGTAAGCTAACTTTGGCTAGGAACATCCTAGCGCTTTGAATTTTGCTGTGCTTGCGGCTGGGGGCAAATGATTAAAATGGTTATATTTTACTTTTATAAACTTCATGAAAAATCATGAATGAAAGTCCCCCTCTATTAAGTGTATTAATATTATAAGAGCAAAGGAGTTTGCATTCAGGCGGGCGGAGCAGCGGAAACACTTGATTCGCAAGTACAGTGATCAAAAGGCGTATGGCAGGACATTCCTGTGAGTGAATCATGCATAATTTAATCCCGGACTTGTAAGGTATCACACTGGCATGGTTCCAGCATGTCTGCAAAAGTACAGTTAAAAAGGTTCTGACCGTTAAAGGTATTAAGCGGGGCGGAGGAAAAATAAGTGCTGGCATCCTAGCAGATGTCCAGATGTCTGGGTGGAGTAGACTACCCGGCACCAGGGAAGGGGTTTGGCCGGGTATGCTAAGTGGCAGAGGTGCAAAGTTTGCGCATGCCCTTGGCATACTATGAAGCCCCTGCCCCGTGCTGGGCGTTACTGGCAAGACCTGGGGATAGGTGGGCTGTTCAGTTCCCATGCAGCGATTGGCTGCAGAGCGTAAAGATAGGGGTTTCTACTGTTTAAAGATACCTGCAACCGATCGGGAGATTAGATTCATTGTGCGGTACAAAATTGTAACATCATAACCAAGATTTCTATCCAGCTTCAGGAGTTCGTAAGAACTAAGGTCTTCCAAACCAATTCTACAAGGGTAGAACGAAGCAAGCAGTCCCAGCGGAGAAAAAGTGGTTGCGAGCGGCGCCACTAGCCAAAGACAGTTTTTGCGGCTTTGTGTATGCACAATCCCCCCTCCTGGGAGATTGTGCTCAGAGACTCAATTTCTAAAGATTTCGTTCTGGAAGTAGAGGATTTCATTTTACCCCATCCCAGTAAGTGTATTTTCATAATATTTTGTAAATCTTGCTTTGCTCAATCAAAGGATCCGGATAATTTTGGTGTTAAAACTTCTGGTCCCTCGTGACATGCGGTCGCTGGAAAAATCAAATATAAGCGCACGCGACAGCTGCTATGAATTTGTTTAGACGTGACGTCGCGTCACTGTCGCCGTCGCTATAAGCGCAGTCTAACGCTCTTCCTGTTGCTCTGAAGCAGACAGAAGCACAGCCGTAAGAGAGGGAGGAAGGTAGAGAGAGGAGCGTGTGACAGCTTCAAAGTGGCACATCTTTGACCCCGGAAGCCGTCACAACGTAATACCGTGGTAATAAATCATGTCACATATCGACTACCTTCAGTTTTTATCACTGTGGTATTACTCAGTATATTGCCTACTTCACACATGCATTTTTCATGGCTGACTGCAAGAGGTACCCGCCATCATTGGTAAGGCATAACTAACCTTTAGCATAAATATAGCCCCATAAGAGTATATATTTTCTAAAAATACATCTCAAGGAACCTAGAGCTGGGTAACACATTTCCACAAAGAAATCTATGGCTGGGAATTTTTATTGCGCTACATTTACACTAACTCTGTAGTGGGGGTGTCTGTCGGTGGGGTTGTGTGAGAGGGGGAGAGTGTTTGTGTGTGTGTGAGGGGAAGTGTATGTGTGTGAGTGGGTGTGTGTATATAAGTGAGAGGGGGAGAGTGTGTGTGTGTGTGTGTGTATATAAGTGAGAGGGGGAGAGTGTGTGTGTGTGTGTGTATATAAGTGAGAGGGGGAGAGTGTGTGTGTGTGTGTGTATATAAGTGAGAGGGGGAGAGTGTGTGTGTGTGTATATAAGTGAGAGGGGGAGAGTGTGTGTGTGTGTGTGTGTATATAAGTGAGAGGGGGAGAGTGTGTGTGTGTATATAAGTGAGAGGGGGAGTGTGTGTGTGTGTGTGTGTGTGTGTGTGTGTGTGTGTGTGTGTGTGTGTAGAAGATATAGTGGGAGATGGAGGGGAGAGTGAGTGTAAGGGAGAAAGTGTGTGGGAGAGGGAGTGTGGTTTAGATGATGCTAACCTCTATAATGTTAGGATCTTGCCCCCTCAACATATCGGATTTCTGAAAATATAATTTTCTTAAGAGTTACAAATAAAGATTTTCTTGATGTCTAGCTTCTGTAACCTTTAGATTCTGGTAATCTCAATTTTACCCTTCCAAAAACATAACATCTCAAATGCTTTTATCTCCTCAATGGAAACCAAGATTTAAAAAAATAAATAAAACAAAATAGGAAAGGGCAGATTTCGTAAAATGAAAAAAAAAAAAAATTGCAATCAGAGAGGTCTGCTGCTTTCATATTTATAGTCTATACCACAAGGAACTGCTTTAGTAATTATTATTTACACACTGAAAAGAAAGATGTAAATATAACTTGACAGTGAATAAACCAAAAAGGTAATTAATACATGCAAATTCAGACACCATGCAGGATTAACAGGAAATAATGATTGAGTGGGGAAAAAAAAAAACAACAACAAAAACTTACTTGTCAACAATGTATATGACATTGTCATGCACGCTGCGGTCATCTCTTTCTCTGTATGGCTCAATGTGAAAAGTAACCTACAAAATAAAAATACAGTCAAAATTACAAAACATAGGATGTCTAGATAAATCTACCACTCAAGAAAAAGTGATTAGAAAAGATAATTGAGGTCATTTATCTTTCACTAGGACCACTGAAGTATGAAATTACAGCTTAAGAAGTACACATTAACTATGTCTTTTTGATCAATAAGGAAATCCTTACACGTGTATAAGCTATAACTTGAAGGTCATTTCTTGCCCATTGTATATGCACTGCTGAAATTATAGAAATATGCCCCATGGGGTATATTTTCCCTACCTACAATATGTTAAATAGGAATAATTGAATCTATATATATAAGTCTGAAAAAATGTTTGTGTGTGTATTTGTGCCCCACAGCTCATTGGCCTGCGGGGTGGGGTGACGTCATGGCCACGCCTACACAGGCCGTGACAGTGATACCACACTCACACCGTGTGCGCCTCTGGACCGAACCGCACTCACCAGCACCCGCTGCTCCCCCCTGTGCCGCACTCCGGCCCGACACACTCAGCACCCTGCCGCACACAACGGCCCGCCGCACTCTGGGCCGCCACATGCTGATACGCCGCCGCACTCACGCCGACGCCGCCTCTCACATCACGCCGCCACCTTCCGCCCGCCCACTCGGCTCTTCTCCACCGGGAGCGCCGGGGAGGGAGGGGAAAGGGGAAGAAGCCAGCGGTGGGGCCAGGCCGGGGTCCTGCGAGCGGGTAGCAGCCCCCCCCAATCAGCAGCTCCGCGCAGTTTGTGGGGGGTGAAGTGGGAAGAGTCAGGACAAACACAGCCTCCCCGTGTCCCCCTTCCTCCGCATCTCTGCGGGGTGGGGGACAGTCAAGAGAGAGGGGTGGCAACACTAGACTGACTGCCACACACACACACGAACTGACTGCCTGACACACACACACACACACACACACACACACACACACACACACACACACACACTGACTGACGCGCACATACACACTGACTGACGCACACACACACACACACACACTGACTGACACACACACACACACACACACACACTGCCGCACCCACACTGCATGAAGCTGTAAGGGGGGGGAAGATATAAAGGCTGGGGGGGGTACGGATTGATGTGAACAGGGGAAAAACAGTTGGGAGACAGGGAAAGAGAGAGAGGGGGGAGGGGAGTGAGGGGGAGAGATGGGGGAACAGAGAGAGGGGGGAGGGGAGAGAGAGGGGGGAGACAGGGGGAGGGGAGAGAGAGGGGAGAGAGGGGGAACATTACATCTCGGGCAACGCCGGGTATATCAGCTAGTACTAAACTAAAAGGGGACGGTTTTAGAAATAGTCTGCAAGAAAAACAAAGACAAGGAAAATTGGTGGTATAACTCTTGGCCAATAATTAAAGTATTAAAGCGCATCTAGGTTGGCTGCTTGTAAATCAATGGGAGATTTCTGAAATCAACAATAAAGTAGTTAATTTAAAATACTGCGTTTATTCAACATAATACATCATACCAATATAAATACATTGGTGGTTATTCATTAAACTGCGACAGTGCAGTTCAATGGATAACCTCCATTATACAATATTGTTATGAAAAAAGGAATACCTTAAACAAACATTAACTAAAAAAAGATACAATAGCAGTGACTTAATATTACTTAATAAACATTAAGAAAAACTACATTGGTGCATATTCATTAAAGTGCATTTTCTGGGTGAAGTTTTGCATCACACTGTATTCATTAAGTACATTTTGAATGTCCAAACTAGGATTGGACGATATAATGAAACATTTTCAACAGTAAAGATAGGTAATTTATAGGGTTAACGATTATCCCGGTAATAGAAAAAAAAAAAAAAAAAGAATCTTAATACTTCAGAAATTGTTCCTAGTCATTTATTGAGAAATATAATTTTTAGAAATGTAAAAAGGCAGTTAAGTTTTAGTATATCTTAATTTAACGACTTGAAAAAAAAATATGACTTTATTTTAGACTAAATCAACTAAAATCCCACTAAGGCTCTTCTTGTCCATGCAAACCATGACACCATTAGCTTCCTCTCCTGCACACATTTAAGGGGCCTTGGGTGAGGTGGAGGTTAAGTCATGAGGGAAGGAAGGGGTTAAGAGGCAATGGAGGCGAGTAAGATTATCAGGGGTAGGGTTCCTTGAAGCTGTCCTATAAGAAAGCCCATCAGTCATGGAGCTTCCAGATTCGCCCCCATGCCTCTCTCACTATTGGTCTGCCTGCTAACATACAATTGCCAGAAACGGGGCCAGGGGAGTGAGGGGGAGCGTGTCAGGAAGCTCAGTGAGAGACTTTCACATGCTGCAGCTTCACACAAGCACCCCTGTGACGCCTACTGCAGACAGGCAGGAATACTGCGGTAATAAATAATGGCAAGTATCGTGTTACCGTCCATTTTAATTAACACGGTATTACTATGTTAGCGGTATATTTCCCAACTTTAGTCTAAACCATACGATAACTGAGATTTTATTACACAATTGGCTCTAGCTAAGCAACTCGGTGTGGTTGTGAGTTTCGAGATCTGAAAAGTCACTGACCGAATAGCCATAGAGAAGAGAGGTCCCACTGACTTGTATAGCTTCAAATAGATAGACCTATACTCCACGTGGGGAGATAACTGTTAATACACCTAAGATATCTGGGAAATATAGTCATTTAAAAGTTAAACATATTCAAATAATTCAATTTAGCATTACATTTGCACTCTCTCTCTCCTAAAAGCCCCATTCGCCTATACGAGGGAGGGGATATTTCTTAATCGGTTTCTGGCTGGTATTATATAGCCAAGGTGTACGAGACGATGCACAAGCATGGGAAGAAAAAAGTAGTACCTGGACTGCTCAAATCAGGTACAAAAAAATCTTATTAGCGGCACATAAAAAACAGCAGGGAGATGAGATAAAGCGCCGAAACGCGTCAGAGGAAGTCCATCTCCTTGCTGTTTTTTATGTGCCGCTAATAAAGGATTATTTTGTACCTGATTTGAGCAGTCCACCTACAACATTTTTCTTCCCATACCTGTGCATCGTCTCATACACCTTGGCTATATGGACATCTTAAAAGACTGGAGCACGCTGACGGTTTAAGAAAAATAACTTCCAACTGAGTGAGTACAAATTTATTTCAATTACTCACTAGCGTTATTGTCTCTAACACTAAGCCCATACAGTACAGTGCAGGTTAACAATTTGGTGCCTTGTGGAATAGGCCAGTTGACCAGCGGGCTAAGTGTAATATCTGAGAACACAACAAGAAACATGTCAACAGGACTTAGTGTTTATGAGAGTTATATTCTCTATATTCTCTGTATAAATATTGGAATTTGCCTCTGGAAAGCATCGCTTGGGGGTGTTTCACTCCTATTTCTCTCTGGCTGGTATTATAGCAAAAATCGGGAAAAAATGTGCATGCAAACGAAAAGTGAAACTGTGCGATTTTTATGCATACATATTTTTTTTAATAAACACAGCAAAAATGCATCGAAGTACATGTTGTACTTGGTGGCAATTGTGAATAAATAGGCCCTAATGTATCTTATGTTTCTTTAAGAACTACATTTCTTTCATACACCATAATGGCATAGTTGATGGACCAAACAAATGTAGGAATAAACATTACTATGACGAGACCTTGGTTGGGAAAGCACTAGGCAACATCCCAGGTGGTTGTAGTGGGGTAAGTGAGGATATAATATCAATACCGACCACCCATTTACTTCTGTGCAGGAACACTATTGGGAACTCAACCTCTAATACTCACATCTCTCTCATATCCATCACAAAATGTGTGTGTCCGTATAACAGCTAACCCCAAGACCCAGTTTGACATGTGTGCTTTCCCATTGGGTCCAAACACAAGGGTTTGTCTCTTAACATACATACAGCTATGTCAGTGAACGAGTTCAAAATGTTAACTCTTTGTAATCAAATGCAGAAATTAAGCTCCTTTTTCATATGGTTTAAATGTACTGTATGTATATCTTTATTTATATAGTGCCATCCACGTGCACAGCACTACACAGCAGTAATACACAACACAATAATGGGAGTGTGGCAGACATAAAAGTAACATTGGAAAAAGGAGTCCCTGCCCCAAAGAGCTTACAATCTAAACCGTTAACCCTTCATTGTCAGATGGTCAAATTTCCCTCTTAAGTTACCCCTCACTGCTGGATCATCGCAGTAGAAATCTTTGAAATGTCTAAGAATGTGTTTTAACGTGGCAAAATAAAAATAAAAAATCTTCGTACCTGTAAAATTAGCATAGGTTTTCAATGTATTCGACAGAATCTGTAAAGTACAGTATCTCCAAACTTCCCATGTGCTACTCTGAAAGTCTGTCATTGTGGTCAAAGGTACTGTCCAAAAAAATATGACTCTTTCACTTCCTCCTCCCAGTGCACATGGCTAGTCATTTCAAAATCTTGTTTTATTTCTCCCGTCCCGCCTTTTTCTAGGCCTCTCTTCCATTTAGATACTTTACCGGCAGGGGGAGGAGGAAGGAAGATACATTGGCAGTAGAAGAAAGACTTTTGTGTTGATAGAGGCAGAAAGATCATTGTTCCTTATAGTTTCTCCTCCAAGCAACCACTGCACAGTGTTGATGCACACAGCTTAAAACTGACACACTGAAGCAAGTGGCACAGCAGAGGCAAAGGGGGCATAACAAAAAGGAAAGAGTGGTGTAAGAGAGGCAAGGACTTACACAGACTGGGAGCTGTAAATAGGGCCCCAAAAATGCAATGGTTTCACAATTCAAAAAAAGTAATGTAATCTTAGAGAATGATTATAAAATATCACAATGCTTTATTACGGGTACCTTTAACATTCTATGCAATAGAGGCCTACAACGTATAGCAGAGAAAAGCACCACATGAGCAATAAATAGTTAATGGGTTTTGAATAGATTTGCAAATGCACAACGTTCTTTTTAATCTCTTTGAAGTGTAGAGAGAAGGTGAATCTCTTTTAAGGCTTTTAACTTTTCACAGTATACTGTACTTGTTTTTACATGAAGTCCAGAATGATTCAGCGCACCTCCAAAAAGATGGAAAAAGAAAAAAATATATACTGAAGTTCATACAATGTAGAAAGATTATGATGGTGAGATATGCACTTACCTTTACGTGCCTGGGTTCAGGTACTTACACGTATCTTTTTTTCCCCTCTGCTTCCACACAGCTACAGATGAGATTCAAAGCTTTGTTTGTATAAAAGTCCAATTTATAGAAATCAGGTATACACTCACATAAACGAATGAGAACAGTAAAAATGAAAGGACCAACTCCAGTCACTTGAATCTGCTCCGTGGACTATATATTTGTCTTTTTCCATCTTTTTGGAGGTGCGCTGAATCATTCTGGACTTCATTTCAACAAGAACTGGGAACATTTCTTTTCTTCAAGCAGCAACAACTATTTAAATAATAAGATAGTTTAGACACACATTTACATTTATGCATTTTTCTTGAGCGCTTCCATTCTGTGTTGTATACTTGTTTTTACATGTGGATTTTAAATGGATTTATAATATTTTTCCATTCATCTTAATCCGCCGTATCTGTTCTCATGTGATATTGCTCGAAAAAAACACTAAATACAGTATAACTATAAATCCAATGGAAATGCCTTATCTTATAGTTAGTAGTGTGGAGCAATTTTATATATTGAACCATGGGAAAAAGGTAAGAGCAAAAAAATCAACACAGCAGGCATGGTGAGCCCTGGCACATGTACAGTATGTATGCAGAGAGAAAAGAAAAAAGCGCACACAACCCCTCATAGAATAGTATGAATATATTGAAAGTGTATTCTCAATAAAAAGGGGTAATTATTGCACAGGATTTCCCTGATGAAGTCATGAGCGGTGTCTCCACGAAACGCAATTCAATTTATCTCACACGAAGTGTTAATTTGGACTGCACATTTAGTGGTTGATGTCCTGTGGTTTAGGAGTACCCAGAAAGCCCAATCTCCCAGCGCATTCTATACACCTTGTTGAGAACGATTGTACTCTCAAGCTCTTGCACTGATGTTATCAAGGTGCGCAAACACCTCCACCGTGAGGACCAGCCCCTTCTGGGGTCCAGCGGACTAACGCAAGTGCCTCGCTGCTTTGCATGTCGGACGAGACAGAGGACCACACCAAACTATATCTGTGAGTGACTGCCGCCGAGACGTGGATTCCTGATAATGCAGCAGACAGGCAGAGTCTCTGAATACATGCGTTTAAGCTTCTATATTGTTGTATGTGTAATACTTACCCCTTTGTAATGAGAACACAGTTTGCATATATTCATACTACACTATGAGTGGTTGAGCACTCTTTTCTCTTGTCTCTTTAGATTCTTATTTTGGAGCCAACTTTTGTGAAAAGCTGCAGACCAGAAGTGAACTTTTATTGAACTCAAATTCACACATCCCAAACATTTCGATGTACAGTACAATATTATATGTTAAGGTTTACGATTCTTCAATGATATTTATAGTCACTTTTGTTCACATTTGTGATCGCTTATCCAGAGGGTTGAATTTGTTGGACTAGTGTTGATTGCTCACCCGGAGTGAACAGCGTTTCAAAGGATACCTAGTTTATATTCACAGATTTCACACACCATTCGTTTTTGCACTTTTCATCAACTCCCAGAGTCTTTCTAGTAGAGTGCCACTCTGCTCTTTTGACTGATGTATTTACTGAATGTAATTTTCTATAGCTACAATGAAAATGAGCAGGGATTTTACGATGTAGCTACTACGTAATTGGGCCCCTGGTGTGCCAAATCCCATGATGTAGTAATGTGCCAAGGGTTTATGCAGGCTTTTCAAATATCTTAGAAAAAAATTCAGAAATTATTATTATTTTTAGTTTGGTAAAGATTTAATATTCTCATTTTATTTAACACAATCTGTAGAGATCTTATGCAAGATAAATACAGTAAAGTATGTAACCTAATTGGCAACAATCAAGTGTATTTGAGCACTTATATTAAGTTATATTACACTTGCACGTATCACTATTGTATGTATTTAAGTTGTTAGCGCCTTATTTTCACTTATTCACAACAATCAAGTGTACTCATTGCTATAGAGCGAGATATAGAGCGAGCGAGATATAGAGCGAGCGAGATAGATAGAGATAGATAGAGATATAGATGGGAGATATAGATAGATAAGAAAAAGGGAGGCGCATGCCACATACCGTAAATCTGTTACAGTTTATTAATGGACAATGAAGGTAGTCTTTAAAAAAACACACTCACAAGTGGAGCTAGAAAAACAGCATTGAGAGTAAGTCAAATTCGAACTGATACTCAACTACAGCCGGTGCCTCCATCGGAAAGTTCCAAAGGTTTCAGCCAGGTCTTATTAGTGAAACATCCAGTCCTTCTACTATTAGGGCTCCTTAACAAACTTTCAGCACATAGAGTGCCAAGAGAGGAGTTGTAGCAGGTTGCTGCTATGCAACAGACCCGAATACCAGTGTCTTTACAATTGAGCTGTTGTTTCGATACACTAAGCTCACGTGGTGCGGGGTGATGACGTCATACATCGTAGCGTGCCGTCCATACGCGTTCCGTTACATGCGTAACTTCGTCAGGGGGATCAGGCACAATGAGGGCGGAAGTCTCTTATAGCCCTCAGAAAGAGCTAACCATGCTGCTATTGGCTAACACAATAGAACCAATACGAAGTATACACATTACAAGGTTAATATGCTAACGGATACTAGTGAAGTGAAAACAGGCAGTTGTAAAAAAACGGAAAAATAATAGATAAGATCACTAGCACTCAAAGGGTGCTAAACGAGAACCAGGAAAGCCCAACATAAAAAGCCTATATTGTACCATACCAGAGTTGCTGAGATTAAGGCACTGTGAATACAGGCTACATGTAAAAACTATTCTAACAGTAAAAGCGGTGTAGCTCTGCCTATAAAGAGCAGAATCAAAACAAATTCAAATGCAACCAGATAGTAATTAAAAGGGGTGAAGGGAAAAATCCTAGAAATGAAAATTGATAGATGATAACCAATACATTTAATATAACATATAACAATATCCTAAAAATATATGAAACACAAACAATGTGAAACACTAAAAATCATATTAATAAACAGGAATCCTACAAGTACAAAGTACAAAATAACCCACAAATGATATTAAAAAGTATATCTATAAACAAAATCAAATATACATAATAAAAATACATGCATCTGAACATACATACATACATACGAGAGAAAGAGAAGAATGCAAACCAAGGATGAAGAGCTGAGGAGGGAGCAAAAGCTGTATCACACAAGAGTGCTGGTATCAATGCACTCATTGAAACCGGCTGGGGCTAGCGTACCCATCGTACAAATCCAGTAGGACTCTCTCTTGCAGAGGATCTTGAACCTGTCCCCTCCAAGAATAGGGGCTGGGACGTGTTCAATTCCCATAACTGCAAGGAGTCCCGGATCCTTATTGTGACGCAATATAAAATGTCTTGATATGCTATGGGTGTTAATGCCTCTCGCCACGTTCCTCCTATGTTCAAGATACCTTACATTAGTCCTCCCAATGTACTGCATCCCGCACCGACAGCTCAGCATGTATACAACATAGGGGGTTTGGCATTCAATATGCCCTTTAAGCCCATAGTTGCTCCCATTAGAATGTGACTGAAAAGATCGCTGAACACACATCTTTCTGCACATGATGCATCTGGACCTCATGCATCTGTAGTTCCCATTATCCTGAGCTGCTTCCTTTTTACATTTAGATTTCAATTTACTTGGAGCAACTAGATTTTTTTTTACACTTCAGGCTTTTTTGAAAACCACAGATGCTCTAGAGGGTAATTGTTTGTTCAGATGCGGATCACACTGCAATATCTTCCAGTGTGTGTTCAGGATCTTTATAATCTGATTTGATGAGGTGTTAAATTTAGTCACAAATTTAGGATAACCAGAAGCGGCCTGGCCCACTCCAAACAAAGACCCACCGTACATATTCATATTTTTGCTTTTACTTAGATATCTTGCATGTGACTCACTCAGTGTTTTCCTCTCTAGTGCCTTTGCTCGTTAACGGGATTCCTCAATAACAGGATTCTTGTATCCCTTTGCCAGGAACCTATCCCTTAGGACCCCTGCGTGCAGATCGAAGTCCCTCTCAACCGAACAATTGCTCCTGAGGCGGCTAAATTGACTGAATGGTATATTTCAAAGCCACTTAGAATGATAACTGCTAGCATGTAAATAACCATTGGCTACAACCTCCTTTAAGTGTACCTGTGTTTGTACAGTATATTTGACTCATCAATAAACAAAGAGAGGTCCAGAAAGACCACCTCTTTATCATGAATCTGACGAGTAAAACTTTAAACCCTGTAAATTGGGTTCAAACTTAGCAAAGATAACCTCAAGGTCTGATTCTGTTCCATCCCAGATCATGATAATATCGTCGATGAAAGGGCCATGGTTAGGTCCCTCATATAAAGTTCCTCCATGTCATAAAATTGTTTGGTCGTGGTTAAGGTATATGATAGATTTGATGCATCTGCTTAAATGGGCTCCATGTGTATGGATATTCCAGGCAAAAGGTGACACATTGTGTGCTCATTTGCATGTTATTTACCAGAATCCCTTGCTGCAGTGGGAGAATTGTATGCTAGGTAATAATGGTTGAAAGGCAGGGGCGCAGACCTGTCTAAGACATTGAATGTGCTCACAAGTGATATTCTTTATTGGCTATATGCTAACGGTGGAGATTTTTTGATGCCTTTTTCACCCACCTTAACTTAAAATATAATGAGAGAGATAGAGGGAGATAGGGAGATAGACAGACATTTAGGTCTGGAAATAATTGGACACCGACACAATGTTCATAATATTGGTTCTGTACGCCACCACAATGGATTTGAAATGAAACAATCGAGATGCAATAGAAGTGCAGACTTTCAGCTTTCATTGAAGGGGTTGAACAAAAATATCGTATGAAACATTTAGGAATTGCAACCATTTTCATAAACAGTCCTCTTATTTCAGGGGCACAAATGTAATTGGACAAATCAACACAATCATAAATAAAATGTTCATTTTTAATACTTTAATACTTTGTCGAGAAGCCTTTGCAGGCAATGACTGCTTGAAGTCTGGAACGCATAGACATCACTAAACGCTGGGTATCCTCCTTTGTGATGTTTTGCCAGGCCTTTACTGCAGCCGTCTTCAGTTGTTGTTTGTTTGTGGGTCTTTCTGCCTTACGTTTTGTCTTCAGCAAGTGAAATGAATGCTCGATCGGGTTCAGATCAGGTGATTGACTCGGCCACTTTTTTGCCTTAAAAAACTCCTGGGTTGCTTTCGCAGTATGTTTTGGGTCATTGTCCATCTGTAAAGTGAAGCGCCATCTAATCAACTTCGCTAATTTGGCTAAATCTGAGCAGACAATATATCCCTATATACTTCAGAATTCATCCGGCTGCTTCTGTCTTCAGTCACATCATCAATAAACACTAGTGACCCAGTGCCATTGTAAGCCATTATGCCCATGCCATCACACTGCCTCCACCGTGTTTTACAGATGTGGTATGCTTTTGTGAGGATTCGGGGGTCACGGCGCTCGCAGCGTGACCCCCTCCTTACCTCTTACTGCTCCTGCAGCCGTGGGATGTCCCCGTCGCCGGTCCCTGTTGTTGTGGGGCTTCCCAGTCGTCTCCTGCTCTCAGGCGGGTGCCATTAGTCCTGGGCGTGCGCTCTCCAACATTACAGAGCGTGCGCCCAGGATGGCTCCACGAGCTCCTACAGGTCTGCCTCCGCTTTCTATTGGTCAGCCGCACTATATAGTGCCTGTCTTACCATTTCCACATTGCTCGACAGTCTCCACTTGTGGAAGTCTACTCTGGTTTCCTCTTCTCTTTGCCAATCAGGTTACGACACGGCTTGGCTGACTACTCTCTCTGGCTCTCAAAACCGGCTCCTTCCAGACTACTCTGCTTCTCACGTCCCTCGACCTCAGCTTGCATCTCGACCTTCCGGACCTTTCCATTCCCTGACCTTGGCAACGGCAACTACTACGTCTCTTTTTACCTGGTACCGGCAAGTATTGCTATAGCTATATCCACCTGGCCTGGCAACACCAAAACACCACACTGTGGACACGCTCCTTCTGCTGCGGGTGGGTCCCACCTCAGTACAAGGGATGGGTCTGGTCTGCGGGCAGCACCGGTGTAACAGCTTTGGATCATGAGCCGTTCCAAGCCTTCTCCATATTTTTTCTTCCCATCATTCTGGTACAGGTTGATCTTAGTTTCATCTGTCCAAAGAATGCTGTTCCAGAACTGGGCTGGCTTTTTTAGATCTTGTTTGGCGAAGTCTAATCTGGTCTTTCGATTCTTGAGGCTTATGAATGGTTTGCACCTTGTGGTGAACCCTCTGTATTTGCTCTCGTGATGTCTTCTCTTTATGGTAAACTTCAATAATGATATGCCTACCACCTTGAGAATGTTCTTCACTTGGCTGGATGTTGTGAAGGGGTATATCTTTACCATGGAAAGGACCCTACGATCATCCACCACTGTTGTCTTCCGTGGACATCCAGGCCTTTTTATGTTGCAGAGCTCACCAATGCATTCTTTTCTTCTCAAAATGTACCAAACTGTTGATTTGGCCACTCAATGTTCCTGCTATCTCTCTGATGGATTTTCTTTTTTTTTTTTGCAGCTAAGGATGCCCTGTTTCTCTTGCATTGAAATCTCCTTTGACCGCATTTTGTGGGCTCACAGCAACAGCTTCCAAATGTGAATGCTACACCTGGAATCAACTCCAGACCTTTTACCTGCTTAATTGATGATGAAATAACGAAGGAATAGCCCACACCTGTCCATGAAACAATTTTTGAGTCAATTGTCCAATATCTTTTGGTCCCTTGAAAAAGAGGGGGCTACATATTAGAGATGTAATTCCTAAACCCTTCCTCCAATTTGGATATAAATACCCTCAAATTAAAGCTGATAGACTGCACTTTAAGCCCATATTCATTATTTAACTGTAACTTGAATTTATTTTGGCACACAGCCAAAATAACAAAACTTGTATCAGTGTCCAATTATTTCCGGACCTAACTGTATGTATGTGTATATATGTACACATATAAACACACACACAGCTGCCGGCAATTTCACCAATAAGTTAAGTTAACTTACCGGGTTTTAGTGGTTAGGGTAAGAGTGCAAGGCTTTTAGGATAGCATTAGTATTAGGGGTTAAGTTTAGGGTTTTTTAGGGTAAGGTTGGGTCCTTACCTTTGTGGAGAGATGTCCCCATGGCAAGGTGGGTATGGTTAAACGCCAGCAGCGACCTAATGTCCTAGACCGTTACACTAGCCTTACCAAATTGCTCTGTTATCCAGAGTTTTTCAGGTTTCGAATAATTTTTCGTTTTCCAATCACTTAAATATAGATCTGAAGTTGCACATAGGACCAAATTGAAACACAACTTGCCGATTGAATTTTATAGTAGTCACCCCAGGTTTCTCTCTGTTTAATCATTTCCCTTTTTCCTAATTGGCTCTCACAGCATGATTACGTGGATGTCACAAACAAGACTGAAAATTAAAACCAACCCGTTTTATGTCCTTATGGGCATTATACAATATTTCCTGTTCAAGCCTTTGGCAGTTTTCCCCCTGCATTTAGCCATGACAGTCCATGTTGTAACTAAAAACAAAGAGACTTTAAAAAATGATTTAATCATTAACTTTAGAATTTTCTCTACATTTGTCAAACCACTTAATTTTAACATATTAAACCTAAAAGTGCTATTAAAGCTGCAGTTCAAGCTATCGTTTCTCCATTTTTTTTTTCCATTCAATATGTGCATCAATACAATCTACACACTGACAAGTGATTAGCTAAGTTGCTGATCGATCCGTTCTCCTGTAATCGATTGCTGAAATTAGTCTGGGGGTTCACTAAATGCATCTTGGGTAATCTTCTGCTGCACTAACAGCCAAAGTTCTGTGAGGAAGATCATGTGACCAGGAAGGCACTAGGTTAAATTGGTTCACTGCTAGATAGGGCAGGAATCAAAAAGGTGATGCCATTATAGAAGGGGGGGGGGAGGACTTTGTATATGGTTGCTATAGGAACAAGAATGCTTGTTACATTATAATACATTACAAATGTCTTAAAAAATTCTTTTTAAATGCGACAAGTATTTTCTCATAGTACAGAGCTGATATATTGAAAAAAAAAACCAACATGTAGGATATTGCTTGAACTGCAGCTTTAAAATCACTCAAATAAAAGATTTATTAGAAACCGATGAAAATCACAAAGAATCCTAAAAATGCAAACTTAATCATATTAAGAGATTACAAAGAGATGGTTATCTATTTGTAAGGCACCAGCACACGATAGAAACAATACTAGTCAGGGTCATCTTGATGGTTGTTCAATCGGTATAGTGGCACTGAGTCCCGCGCTTACAGACGCCTGCTCTCTTTCCCACAACAGTTAAACGGATTACAGGGGGAAGTGTGGCAAAAAACATAATGAATGAAGGTGACAGCGCAAAATTATCCCACAATATGGACTGCGAGAAGTATCTAAAAGTACTTTATTTAGCACATAGAAAAAATAGCAAGGGTGGAAACACTTAACGCGTTTTCGTGCCTAGAACGGCGCTTTGTCAAAGAGTAAAAAATATGAAAAGTAAGAAAACACCACAGTATTTACTACAAGTGTTTTTTTTGTTGTTGTTAAATCGAATTGAAAGTGTATTCACTCACCACGATCATTATTACCCGATTGACGGAAGTCCTATTTCATATCAATTATATATCACAGCCACATCAGATTATTCAAAGGGATTGAGATGATCACATGCTGTTTTTTGATGCACTGAAGTTTGAGTTTCGTTCAATTTTTGTTGTTTACCAGGGGAGAGCACAGTGCCTCTGTAACTGTCTCTTAACTTGTATCTGGCTTCTCCTCTTCGGCATCTCCTCCTGCTCTTCATCTCTGCCATGACAACGTGACATCATGCGATGTCGCTGAGTTGAGGAGCAAGAGGAGACGCCAGAGCAGGTAAAAGTCCCCGCACTCTCCCCTGGCACAGAGCCCTGCTAAATTTCAAGCCGGCCCGGACTAGAGTGTGCATCGTGGTATAAAATAGATACACATTTAAAAACGGCTAATGATTTAAAAAAAAAAAAAAAAACTAGTACATACAATAAATGCAATGGATCTTCTCCCAAATGTGATAAATGTTTGGAAATCACCTGGGCCTTTAAAAAAAATTTATGAACCCCATCACTGGCAGATGTGCCATGCATTACATAACAACCCTGTTCTGTGATTTATTTATATAAGATTTACACTTTTTTATTTTAGGCCTATGAATTCAAGATATTACATGGCATATGCATCAACTGCAGCATTGCTCCAAAAATAAAAGCAAATTGCATAATTTTAACTTTGTGCCAAAGTATAATTTTGCTCTACTGGTGCCAGTGATTGTTTTGGAGAGCTGTTATAGGAAGAGTTAAGGAAGGGTACAAAGTAATTATAATGTACTGTGTAGTATAAACCCATGCATATATTGAGTGCAGTTTCCCTTTCTATTTGTGTAAATTAGAGTAATTCTGATATTGAGCATCAGGATATTTAAAGTTAAACCCGATAATTACATTAACGAAAAGGAGAATTTGAGAAAACCTAATAAGTGCTATTGAAAAGGACATCTTGCCTGTTGCACATGATACACATTTCTGCTATTCAAATAAACTGAAGAACCGTGGTCATATAAACTTCACATATACCAATCATGCCTAATCAACATACAATTTACAATGTAAATGTGGGGTTACTCACAATTATAATTTACTTTTTAGATATTGTAAGGGCCATATTTATTAACCAATGCTAACCCGTAAAAAGCTATAGCAACAAGATTACATATAAGTGCCAATGGTAAACCTATTTACAATCTGTACAATCTTTTACATGTATAATGTTATTTATATAGCGCCAACAGTCTATGCTGCGCTTTACAGACACACAATACAAGGTAAATAAAGTACAAATAATGGGGATAAGATAACTGGCAAATGACAACATAAGGCAAAGGGAGACCCTGCTCTGAAGAGCTTACAATCTATATTTAGGTAATATTTTACAAATATTATCCAGACTTTGTAATAAATAGAGCCTATTTCCTATCCTCATGCTGCTGATTATCTCTGATGGAAGTCTAAAACGAAGGCTAATATGGTTAAATACACAGTTTCCTTTGTCAGCATTAGCACAGCTAACCTACTGTACCACTTTAGTACCTTCTTGTTACCCGTTTATAATGCCTTAAAAACATACATAATGCTTCACTTTGCTCCTGCAACTAAAGTATGTTTGATGATGCCATTCATTTGAAAGACCTTTGATACAGTATGCTGGAAGATACTCTAGTCTTCCCCACCACTTACCTTGTCTTATTTACAACAGCCATAGAAAATAATTCTAGTGTCAACTTACATTATATTCCATTTACATCATGCCAGCATTCACTCTCAATTCATCTAGATTAGTTTCAAGTCACTTAAAATTCTTAGTCATTTCTGTTTCTCTTCTAGCTGCATTCAACAAGGAACGTTTGATCCCAAGGAAATAGAAAACAACAGTGAACACAATATTTACCAAGCAGAAAGCATAAAACGCCTTCCAGTGCTGAAAGACATTTTACAGTTCATTCAATTTAATGGACTGTAATGAAAATGTCTTATGACAGAAGACTGCTTAGTAAATATGGACCAATATCTCTTGCCAAATACCTTCATGTAATTATCTATGTTTCCCAATGTTTCCATAGCTATTTTTATTTAAGAGCTTTTATAGATGTTTTTATGGTCCTCGGCTCAAAGACATTCTATTTTAAAATGCAAACAGAATGGCAAATTATTCGATATGCCTTTACGGATATTTTTTTTCTGCTAAATTGTATTTGAACATTCGTGTGACTGCAAATGCTTATAAAAGAACGGTTACAACAGACTGGGTAGAATCACTGTAACAGCATACTTTAGAGAAGCTCACTCCTGTAGCCCCCTCCTCCTGGCTTCCTTATAAAGCAGACCACTTCCACATCCTGGTTGCCAGTTCAATTTTCCTTGTGCACAAAAAGGAAAGCATCTGAGATGCCTGTGAGATATGCTAATAGAGCAGTAGAGCTGAAAAGCGTGCAATGGCGGTACTCATCAGCTGGTGTAGCGCACACTGTCGAGATGTTGGCCAGAATTGCAGAGGTTGTGGGTGCTAACCCTGTTATGCATGACAACAGTACCCCATTCCTCACAAAGTGCCTGGACTAGTCAACAACTCAATGTACTAATGGTAATGCCATTAGGAAGTGTGCAATGCAAGTCATTTAAAAATATTTTGCATATCTCATTAGCATCTCTTGAGGTATACCTCAGGTGTGCTCCTGTTTGAGTACAGGTGCCTGTTATTTGGAGGGAGGTTAAAGGGGATATATATGTAGCCTTGTCTGGGGACTACCAAGTAATGTAAGGGTATAACAGCCTTAATGGGATCACTCTGGTATTTCCCTTCCCCATCATGTGCTTTAGGATGACTATGTAGAAGGGATTACCACTCCATTGTGTCTTGTGAACGGTGATGTCACCAAAGGGAGATAGAAGGGTATAGCTCCATCCAATGTTGTAAAAGCAGGTTCTTCAGAGTTCAGACTGAGGCCCCACCATTACTGTAAATGGGGTTGTGTGTATAGATGAAGGTATTAAGAGTGTCCCTTCCATGTTTATTGTTTCCAGTTTAGGAAGGTGCCCTATTTAGTGAGCATCTATAGTAATGGTCCAAGATTGCTCTCACTTTGGAAGAGCGAGCAAATGCTTAGGAGTTCTCAGAGTAGTAGCTCCGGAGCATAAATCGGATATGTCCCAACCAACGGATGTCCTTGGTAAACCTACACCCAGCCGGCACCGACTAAGCACCCTGTAAAAGGTACGAGAGACTGCGCACTGCCATGTATACAGTTGCACTCAAAATAAGCACCATTAGAGCCAGGCAACAAGGATATAATTAATAATCCCCGAAAAACAGGGCATTACTGTCCAAAAATGGCCTGGCTGGAAGAGTTATTGGCCAGTAATGCCCTGTTCTGAGGGGATTATTACTATTGTAGGCTAAATGAAGGCTTATTTTTAATTTTTCATAAAAAGATACATTTTTGTAGTCATATTGATTTTTATCAGCATGATCGTCTACATTATTTTGCTTTTACTGCAAGTTTATTAAAAGGAAATTGTACATACACAGAGCCCCCGCGCGCGTCACACACACACCAACACTGTGCAGCCCCCCTCCTCTACACTCACAAAACACAGAAACACACTGCAGACACACACACACACCAAAACACACTCTGCAGCCCTCCTCCACCATCTACACCCACTGACAGACACACACACACACACACACACACACCAGCCCCTCTACACCCACAACATACACCAACAAAACAGACTGCTGCCCCCTCTACATCCATAAAACACATACCAGCAGCCCCCCTCTACACCCACTGCAGCCCCCTTGTAAACCCACACGGCAGATACACACACACACCACTCTACACCCCTCCTCCATCCACAAAACACACACACTGCAGCCCCCCTCTACACCCACAAAACACACACTGCAGACACGCGCACACACACACAAAACACTCTGCACCCCTCCTCCACCCACACAACACACACTGAAGACACACACCAACAAGACTCTGCTGCCCCCTCTACACCCACAAAACACACATTAACAGAAGACACATACACACTAATAAAATACTCTGCCTGCCCCCTTTACTGCCACAAAACACACACAAACCTTTCCCCTCACTCTCCTGTGCGAAGCTCTCGGCAGGCAGGGTGGGGGAGGAGTCAGTGCCTTCTGTCCAATCACCTCCCCTGTCTAAGAGCAAATTTCACTCTTTGTGAATGAAAACTGAAAGCGGATTGTCTGAAAAACTTGGCAATTCCGGGCCATTACTGATTGGAAAATGCCCGGAATTTTAACCAATCAGAAAGCAGGGATATCAATAATGCCTGGAATTTTCCAGCTTTAGCCTATAATATAATATACTGTATATACACACACAATATATATATAAATATATATATATATATAAATATATATATATATACATATACATATATATACATACTGTACATACACGTAAAATAGATCTCACTACTCAAGAGACATTTCAGGGATTTCGGAAACCGGATTTGTAAGAATCCAGGATTGGATTTAAAGATGAAATCCCATAGCATTCCATAGTATTTTTTATTGATCAATCCGCCCTCGTATTTCCGTATGCTGGTCAGATTTTGGTCAAATGCAAAAAAATCCACGGATCGGATTTTGACAGCTTCGCCCATCTCTACTAGAGATAACGTGCGTTCCTGTAGCATTTCTCAGTATACCAGACAGAAAGGTTTGTTACTATTAATAAATAAGATTTTTAGAACATATATTAGCTTTTCACTCACACAGTACTGTATATTAAAATGAGTAATTATTTTCAGTAACTTTAACTAATTAAGATATTTGCGTGGAAAGACTGATCACTGCAGAAAAAAATGTAGGGCTGGAAGCTGGCATCCAATACAAAATATTTATTAATTTAAAAATGCATAACAGCAAAGCACAAAAAAAGGGGGGGAAAGGGGGGAAGGTGGGTGTGTGAAACACGTCAGAGGACCCCCCCCCCCCATTTCCCCCCTTTTTTTGTGCTTTGCTGTTATGCATTATTAAATTAATAAATATTTTGTATTGGATGCCAGCTTCCAGCCCTACATTTTTTCTGCAGTGATCAGTCGTTCCACGCAAATATCTTATCTACCCTGGACTGAAGCACGCAACGCGGAGACTCTTGAAGAGGCTACTATTGTGAGTTAACCCTTTGCATTACCTTCTTTCCCCGGACAGCCAGCGTATCATTACACCGCTCAAGTCGCCTATGCCGCAGGGTTAACGCCTGCACATCTCAATGGGGTAAGTGTCATTTTTCCACTTAACCTCATGGTGCAGTGAGAGTTTCTCTGTTGGGCTTTTATGGGGCTTTTTATTGTGAGCAGGATTGTTTTTGATCTATCAGACACGCATACATTGTGCAACAACGGGGTTTTATTCTCTTAAGGCTACATTGTCTCAGCAATACATCACATCTATGTTTGAATGCTTAGCAGCACCAGTGTAGGAGCAATCTCCTATTTCTCCTACCTCCGTCTTTAACTAATTAAGAATATCCCATTTGTACTAAAAACAAAACAAATAGAATGACATAATGAACTCACCTTTAATCCATACTTCTGAGCTTTGTCTAAAATAGTTGATACCAAGTCATCAGATGGCTCACCATTGTCATCACCCATACCTTGTGGATACCATGATAGTGATACCACACCTATGAGACAGGGGACAGACATGAATCAAGTTTTTTACAACTGATCTCATGTTAATCAAATAAAATCAACAAGAACAATTCCATGAAAAATATCCTAACCTCTTTAGAGCGTAGATTTTTAAGTTATGTGGACTTTTGTACGTTGATTTCTTACACTTTGCGAGTCTAAGAATTACATAGAAGTTAAAAAAAAATATATATAAAACAAAACAAACAAACAAAAAAAAAAAACACAGCCTCATGTTGCATGCACAAAGAAATTGTAATATTTTCTTACATATGTTAACATTCTTCTTATGGTCAGTGGCATTTGAGTTTTGCAAAAAACAAACAAACAAAAAAAACCCTATTTTGTTACAAAAAGCAAATGTGAGGAGTGTATCAATATTTTCTAGGGACTCTTTCTATGCTAAAAGACAAACTGAAAGTAATATTACATTCTTAATTTAAATGAATACATTTTTTTAAATAAGAGCAAGTTTCTTATCACAAAAAGATTTCACTTAATTAGTAATGAGCCTTCCGTCCATTTTAAATGAATGAATATAAATCAAGGATTTTCAAAATGTGCAGAACAAAGTTTTGCAGATTAGATAAGTATGTACAGGATATATGCATCTACATACAGGCATACCCCGGTTTAAGGACACCCACTTTAAGTACACTCGCGAGTAAGTACATTTCGCTCAATAGGCAAACGGCAGCTCACGCATGCGCCTGTCAGCACGTCCTGAACAGCAATACCGGCTCCCTACCTGTACCGAAGCTGTGCACAAGCGGGGAGACTATAGAGCCTGTTATACATGCGTTATTTACAGCAGTTATGCACATATATGATGATTGCAGTACCGTACATGCATCGATAAGTAGATAAAAGGTAGTGCTTCACTTTAAGTACATTTTCGCTTTACATACATGCTCCGGTCCCATTGCGTATGTTAATGCGGGGTATGCCTGTATACAGTTAGGTCCGGAAATAATTGGACACTGATACAAGTTTTGTTATTTCAGCTGTCTACCAAAATAAATTCAAGTTACAGTTAAATAATGAATATGGGCTTAAAGTGCAGTCTATCAGCTTTAATTTGAGGGTATTCACATCCAAATTGGAGGAAGGGTTTAGGAATTACATCTCTTTAATATGTAGCCCCCTCTTTTTTCAAAGGACCAAAAGTAATTGGACAATTGACTCAAAAGCGGTTTCATGGACAGGTGTGGGCTATTCCTTCATTATTTCATCATCAATGAAGCAGGTAAAAGGTCTGGAGTGGATTCCAGGTGTGGCATTCGCATTTGGAAGCTGTTGCTGTGAACACACAAAATGTGGTCAAAGGAACTCTCAATGCAAATGAAACAGGGCATCCCTTAGGCTGCAAAAAAAAAAAAAAAAATCCATCAGAGAGGTAGCAGGAACATTAGGAGTGGCCAAAACAACAGTTTGGTACATTCTGAGAAAAAAAAAATGCACTGGTGAACTCTGCAACACAAAAAAGCCTGGACGTCCACGGAAGACAACAGTGGTGGATGATCGTAGGATCCATTCCATGGTAAAGAAAACACCCTTCACCACATCCAGCCAAGTGAAGAACACTCTCCAGGAGGTAGGCATATCATTATCCAAGTCTACCATAAAGAGAATACTTCACGAGAGCAAATACAGAGGGTTCACCACAAGGTGCAAACCATTCATAAGCCTCAAGAATAGAAAGGCCAGATTAGACTTTGTCAAACAATATCTAAAAAAGCCAACCCAGTTCTGGAACAGCATTCTTTGGACAGATGAAACAAAGATCAACCTGTACCACAATGATGGGAAGAAAAAAGTATGGAGAAGGCTTGGAACGGCTCATGATCCGAAGCATACCACATCTGTAAAACACAGTGGAGGCCATGTGATGGCATGGGCATGCATGGCTTACAATGGCACTGGGTCACTAGTGTTTATTGATGATGTTACAGAAGAAGCAGCCGGATGAATTCTGAAGTGTATAGGGATATATTGTCTGCTCAGATTCAGCCAAATTCAGCGAAGTTGATGGGACGGCGCTTTACTTTACAGATGGAGAATGACCCAAAACATACTGCGAAAGCAACCAAGGAGTTTTTTTAAGGCAAAGAAGTGGAATATTCTGCAATGGCCGAGTCAATCACCTGATCTCAACCCAATCGAGCATGCATTTCACTTGCTGAAGACAAAACTTAAGGCAGAAAGACCCACGAACAAACAACAACTGAAGACAGCTGCAGTAAAGGCCTGGCAAAGCATCACAAAGGAGGAAACCCAGCGTTTGGTGATGTCCATGCGTTCCAGATTTCAAGCAGTCATTGCCTGCAAGGATTCTCGACAAAGTATTAAAAATGAACATTTTATTTATGATTGTGTTAATTTGTCCAATTACATTTGAGCCCCTGAAATAAGGGCACTGTGTATGAAAATGGTTGCAATTCCTAAACGTTTCATACGATATTTGTGCTCAAACCCCTTGAATGAAAGCTTACGTCTGCACTTCTATTGCATCTCGGTTGTTTCCTTTCAAATCCATTGTGGTGGCATACAGAGCCAAAATTAAGAAAATTGTGTCTGTGTCCAATTATTTCCGGCCCTAATTGTATATACACACACAAGATTGTATAAGATGCCAGGTTCACTGTTCCTCAAATGTTCCCTTCCAATGCTGTTACCTGAAGTATCTGTTTACTGATTAATAATTATTATTTTAGATCTATTTGTGTGTATATGTATATATGTATCATCACATGTGTACATTTATGTATAAATAGTTTCATGTCCTGTTTAATCCATTTTTTATTTAGTATATATGTGCATTGTTTATGGATATATTTTATTTAATGCACATGCCTATATACATTTTAATCACATTGGTCAGTTCAACATATTCACTGCTCTCTTTTCTTATTCTTTGGATTGCTTTTAACACTCATTCAAAAGAAAAAGAACATGTATTCCATACTTCTTGTATTACTCCAGATACAGTTTTCTGTACTGTTGTGAATATTTATGGATGAGCTCCTGTAGAAATATCTGTATGAACAAAGTTGATGGAAATATTACAGAATGAGATTCTGCAGAATTCTCTCCTGCATTTCTCCCTTTTTCTAATAAGAACAATAAATATAAAAGCAACAACTGTTAGTTTGTTAATTGCCAAGTTATTTAATTGTATTTCTAAAAATGTTTTACCAGGAAGCAAAACATTGAGAGTTACCTCTCGTTTTCAAGTATGTACTGGAAACTTGCTACTGTTGTTCTTTTAGCAAACGCATACACTACCGTAAACTTCATAGCCCATGTAAGAAGATAAAATAGATGAAAGGGATATGTTTGTACATGATAGAGGCAATCTAGACACATTTGAGCGCACATGGGTCTTTACTAAAACACATGGTAAGTAAGGGAACAAGTATATGGAAAAGGGTCTGGAAAATACATTACCTACAGAAGCGGATCGCATTTGCTTCATGTGGGCTTCTATAACAGATGGGTCCCTGGAGCTATACGTCCCAAGTTCAGGGTAAAAATTAGCTCCAATAAATCAGGAGGATTGTGCCTTCCAGTTGGAAAATTATTTGCGATTTTAGCATCCCAGTGTTTCAGCAATGGGTGGTTCCAGTGAATAAATTTACCATCAAACTGCGGATTTCCATACCATGTGTAATAAAATATATGAATGTCATAATTGGGGGGTGGTAATTCTTCCATCTCTGATTGGGAAACCGTAAAGCTTGATGAAATTAAAGCCTTTGTCTGACTAGCAACATTTTCTCGGGCACTCTTTTCATTAGGGACTTTTTGAAGAGCTGTGACTCTGTGAATTTTGGGTAGAAGGCCAAGTCCAAAAGGGCTCCCAAAAACAGCAGCATCAGGTCTCAATGTTTTCAAGCCCATCATAATGGAACATACAAACAAAATAAAAAAAAACAATGTGATGCATGTTCTCTTGCGAAATCTTGTCATGATGGCATAGCTCCTACAACATTACATTTCTTCTGTACTGTATCACAGGAGAAAAGCAAATAATAAAAAAAAAGAAAGTATCAATATACAGTATAGTAGGTGGACGTCATTAAAAGTGTAGCACAGTGTAGGACCTAACTTAGCCAACTAATCACAGTATAATGCTTAATTGATTTAAAGGGTAATTATATATACATATGGTGTGTGTATATCTATATGATGCATGCATGGTGTATGTGCATATACTGTACATGTGCCTATGGAGTTTGTGTATTAATGTTGCATGTAGGGTGTGTATATATGGTGCATATATGATGTTTGTGTGGTATGTATGTGGTGCATATATGCTGTGGGTGTGAATTTGTAAATGATCTAGGCATGGCGTGTGTGGTGCACGGAAAATGTATTATGTTTATTGTGTGCGAGTGTGGCTTGTTTATGTGATGTGTGTACATACAGTATAAATACACAATATATATGGAGAATTTAGTGTACTAGCTTATTATGCATTTGTATGTGTACGGTGCCTGCTTACTGTATGATGTGAATACATGCATGTGTGTATGGCGCTTGCTTATTGCATGTTTGTTCATGCATGTGTATGTGCTAGCAGCCCAATTCCTGGGCTAATTAGTTGTTCTTGTCCTCTGGACTAAAATTTGCCAGTCGGCAATAGAGATTCAGACACTCAAAATTAATTTAAAAATACTTACTGTAGACATGTTCTAATAATTAAACACACAAAAAAGAATATAGTATAACTACCTCCTTACATACTGAACCAGTGTATAGTATGTTAATGTCAATATTTTATTGTTATCTTCGTACCCCATTGTTCTGCACAGCGGATCATGTTGGCTTGTTACAAAAAATAAAAATACAGTAGTATAAACAGTCTAATCCAATAAATGTGGGTGGGTGCGTGCATGTACCTTCCAACATATTATATAGATGTCATTTACTGTATATATGCACATAAATTAGGCTTACCTTTCAATGCAGTTTTGAGGATTCTTTATATAAAAACGGCAACACCACCTACAGTATTCTCATTGCGTTCTACCAAAAGACATACACAGTTGTAAATCAATGTTTTAAATAACTACATTGTTTTCAACATAGTAGACATTTTGAGACTATATACAGTATACATTTTGTATCTAATTTAACAAAATTATGGAAAACAAAAATACTGTAAATAAATTAAAAACGTGAGTAAATGAGCATCATCCAAAGAATTTGAGTAAAAATACCATTTGATATATTAATACCTTTTGATTAATAAGAATCACAAACTGTATGCGTGTGTCTTGCTACTGCTGTCCCACTGACCAAGCATCAGTGGAACTGCAATATATATTGGGGTCAACATCACTAATATTTTTCTATTGTGGAGAAAATCATTATCTTTTTGAGACATACTAAATTGCTTTTTTTTTGGTGTTATACTGTAGCAAACATAAATACATAGCTACATCGTACAAAGCAGCAGGTACTGTATACAGTGGCGATAAAACGTTTGATAACCCCAATGATAAATTACGGAAATTCCATAGTTTTTCCATGATGACCTTCTTGAATCAAAACCAGTCTTTTCTAAAATATCCAATAGGGTTTATATGAACCAATTCCATGTCTTGTGAAACAAAATAATGTATGACTTAGACAAACAATGAGCAATTAAGAGTCAGGGTATGTTCAAAAGTAAGTGAACCCCTGGTTTTATCAGCTAAATTGAACGGAATTATTAGAATCAGGTATTTGCTTTGTTTATACTGCTTGAGAGAAAAGTATAAAATTTGAATTGGTAGAATTCAGAATCATTGAACATCACCGAGCTAACAAGACTACAGATTCTCCACTCTATAACTAAATTCTATATGCTTGAATGATGAAACCAACTGAAATGATGCTGTAACAGATGTTTTCTATCGTCTCTGATTAAATTAAGGAAAGAACCGTGCTGTGGACTATTTGATATATATTGAAAAGGTGGGACATTCATTTGCACCCATTTAATGAGAACCAGCAAGTCTAATCTTTACCACCTGTCCGGGAGCTGAAGCGAAAATGGGACATGCAGCAAGACAATGATCCTAAATATACAAGCAGATCTACAAAAGAATGGCTGCACAAGAAGAAATTGCACGTTTTAGAATGGCCTAGACGTAGTCGGGCCCAAAATTCCATCTAAATGTCGTGACAGGACCTGAAGCAAGCGGTCTATGCAAGGAAGCCCTCAAATGTCCCTGAGTTGAAGCAGTTCTGTAAAGAGGAATTGGCCAAAATGCCTTAAAACTGATGTGAAAGACTAGCCAGCAGTTACAGGAATCACTTAATTGAAGTCATTGCTGCTCAATGGGGGCGCCACCAGTTACTGAATCTAAAGGTTCACATACTTTTTCACACAAATATTGAACATTTAATCATTTGTTGAAAAATTAATGTAGATAAACGATCATGTTTTTGTCTCATGTGTTTGATCAGGTGATCTTTATCTATTATCAGGACTTAGATTTAGATCTAAACATGTTAGGGTGGAATATGTAGAATGTGTAAAAACCCTAAGGGGTTCACAAACTTGTTCTCTCCACTATTTAATAATCATTGGTTTCTATGCCTAAATTAGAAACATTCTTAAAGATATCTTACACTATAAAAGGACAAGTTAAACAGAATCAGAAATTAGGTTGCGGCCATCTCGCCGATAGCAAGTCTCCGCTGGCATTTGACCACTGAGGGACTCTACGCCGCTGGACACTCAGCTGCGGCCGCTTCGCCAATAAGGTACGTTAATTAAAGGGGTATTAGAGGTTAGGGGTAGGGGTTTTAGGGCAAGGGGGGGTTATGGGGGGTTAGGTGAAAAAGGGTCACGTTAGTATTAGGGGTTGCGTTAGTATTAGGGGATAAGATTAGGAGGTTTAAATGGCATACCTTGGCGTCGACGCGGGTGCTGGAGATGTTCCGGCGGCGAGGCAAGTGGCGGCTAAACACGGCGGATAGTTGATCGCAGCAAAATGGCCAAGATCAAATGTACTAGACCCCAACGTCAACATGCATACTTGGTATATACAAGGATGAGTCCTGCGCTCCTACCAATTGAGCAGAAATATACTGGTGATATTTTAACACTTTGAACCGAAGTCTGTAACAAAGGAGTCATTTGGTTGCATCTTTTGAACAAATTACTTATGGTCTACGCTAAAGACTCCCCTATTCTTCACTGTTTTAATGATCATGTTGCCAATTGGACTCTACTTCTATTCAAAAGGTCTGTGTGTTTGAAGTGTGTTTGGAGTTCCCCTGGTGACAGCAGAGGATTTGGGCAGCGTGAGCAGCGTTCCCCCTCCATGTAGCTGAAATCAGAAGTTGCGAATCAGAGGTGACGGGACCCGCGGGCGTGGAGGCGAGTGGTGGATGTCGAGCAGACGGTTAGACTGCAGCTTATTGGGTCCACAACACATCATACACACCAATGCTTGTTTATATCTAAGCCTTTATTTGGGAGTTTCATGTGGTTAAATTGTGATTACTAACTACACCATTGTTGTGTCTTTTCTTCCATATGAGCACATCACTGAATCACCCACCACAATACAAAGATCACCAAGATTGCCACTGATTTGGATTTGCCTATTATAACTCCCTCCATTGTGAGTAGGACTATTGGAGGGTTTTATATCCCTTTTTTTTTTTAATAAAGCACTGCACTGACGTTACTACTCTATATAGATTTCTTATTTTTGTACAGCCTGCCGCTCCTCTTGCTTTTGGAGAGTACGTTATGGATAAGACTTTGGAGCAGTCTTACAAGGGTTGAGTGGAGGAGAACCGTGTTTATATTTTATTGCACTTGTTTGGTCACTTGTTTATTTGCACACCTAATACACTGTGCACTATCACTGAGTGTTTGAGCGCCACCTACTGTTTTGTTGCTTCACTAAATGGCTGCCTTACAGTTTCAAATCAATCCTTTAGTCAGTGTAACTCAGCAGCGAATATGTATTATTATATTACCAAAGGTAACATTATCTATTGTTACAGTTTGCAGCTCAAACTGCTGGGAATGTTGGCAACAAATGATCACAAACAGGAAAGTGTTACAAAAGATCTTGCACTGCTGGGGAGGTGGGCTAAACCCTGTTATAGAAATCAAAGGAGGCTCAGTATATTAAAACGCATTAAAAATAGCATGGAGTTGAATAAAAAAAAAAAAGTAGTACAGTAATTATTATACACTACTACAGAAACGATTTAAAAAAAAAAAAAAAAACATGTAAAATATCGCATGGATTGCTCCTTTAAGAATGTCCAAGTGTCTAACAATATTTTGCACAAGTGCCGCGCATATCCACTTTCAGGTCATTTTAAAATGGTTCATTCCTCTCTTTTCAACTTAAGCTAAAGAAGTATTTCAGAATCTGGATAAGATTAAACTTCAAGTTGCACGTAAAGCATTAGTTTGCACTGATCACCATTATATTGTTTTTTTTTTTTTACTTTAAGAGATCCCTCTTGCCCTTACCAAAGCTGTTTAAATGTTTCCAAGTCTGGTGCTTTGTTCAGGAGATAGAAGCATTTGAAAGATAAAGCATCTGGGAGGTTACAATCAAGATCTCCCCAGAGCCAAGTGCACCAGTCCAAGATGGTTGGGTGCTCCTCAATTTCTCATAGAAGTCCATAGAATGGGTAGGACACACAAAAATGCCAATAGGGCCACCCAGGTGGTGGTATCCCAAGTCCTCAAAGCCCTGGTAAAAGTTCTGACAATTGCTGAAACTGCAACCATGAACGTTGTCAGGGCTCAAGAGTTGAGCTGAACTTGCCTCCAGGATCATAAAGTCTTGACTGTTGAACAATTCAAACCGTGTGTTCCTAGCACACTTGGGGATTGAAAAGGCGATCACCTGTTCTTGTGGGATTGCCCTTGTTGATTGTAGGATTCAACTTCCAGAAGGAACTCTTTTTAGACAGGTCACTTTTCCCGCTGACACAGCTGGTCTTGTCTGCATATGTGTCACCTTCTGGACGTGATTGGGGACAACCTTCTTTGCTGACAGTGCTTAGTCTTTTGCAGAGATGCCAACCACGATGTCTATCTACATTACCACCAGGTGTGTGGCTGAACGCAGTTGTAGCGCGTTTGAGGCGTGCAAACGCTTGCTGGAGCATTTTCCACTTAGAGGAATGATGGGATCCGTGTGTACTTTCAGGTGTCACGTTTGTGACCACAGCACAGACTTGAGGGTGAACTTCTGTGGCTGCTTTCGAGATAATTGAAATGTACCTGCTGGAATCAATGGGATCTCATCAGGTTGTGTCAAAGACTTTGGTTCTGTTGGCAATGACGTGCTCTTTGGGTGAACTGTAGACACTAACCCAATAGCGTAATTTTCAGTGTTCTACTGTAGTGGTGAGCTGTAGACACTAACCCAGAAGAGTAGTCTGTAGGGTTCTAGTCTTTAGGCACACTGTACCACTGATCTGTTTGTGTAGATTTCTCAATTCCTTTCCTTTGTTGAGGAGAAGTTCACTGGGTGAGTGGAATGGAGGAGGAGCTGTCCAACTGTTTGTTTTGTCAGATCTCTTTGTCAATCACCTTCAGGAGCTCTCTGTCTTCCATTAAGTGAGTTGGTATGCCGTCTGGACTACTGTACATCCTAGGCCATTGTCACATTCCTCTGATATAAATGTCTGTGGGTTTTAGGGGTATGACCTTGTTTCTCTTCATTGTCAAAACTTTCTTCTACTTGGATACGGCTAGGACATGGGATGAAGACATTCCGTTGTTTGTTCTTTGGGCATCAACATAATCTGATTTGTGCCCTTTGTCCAAAAATACATTGCCACTATCATCCATCCTAGGTCGAGTCTTTGGGTAAATGGGCATTATGGGGTCCACTGAACTGTTCGCAGATTTTGTGCACTCTCAGAATGTCCCTGCCAAGAAGTAACAAAATCTTGGCATCTTGTTCCAACGGCAGGATGCGGTCAGCTATTCCCCTAAGGTGTGGGTGATGACATGCCACGTCTGGTGTGGGAATCTCGCCCCTATTCGCTGCCATCGGATTACACTTTATAAGCGTAGGGAGTGGTATTTTATTCTACCATCAATGGAACGCTTGGTGTAGCCATTTGCTCGCCTCCCTGTTGTCTCCATCAGTCCTGCGCATGTTCCGAGTGTGTAGGAAAGGCGTTGTCTCATGTGCTGAATAAGTTAAAGAATTCTGACCTGACTAATTATCGTTGCTTTGATCATCGATGATTACATGCATCCAAGTAGCCCCCAGGTCAACCCTTGGGGTATACCGTGACAAGGCATATTTTGGAGCAGGACCTCTGGTCACATCCTTCTCTGCCAACCGCGATGCACTGGGATGTGACAGATGGTGATGGTGTTCTCTCTTCTCCCGCAATGCTTTGCCATGAAGATAGGGTTGTTGAATTGGTCGAGTCAGTGCCTCTGGATGTAAAGATGTTACATGCTAGTCACTGTTGCACACGGTACATTTAATAGCTCCTTTACAGTCTTTAAATAGGTGACTTATAGAAGCGAAGCAAACACCAAATTCTTTAAGTAGGCTCTTGCGTTCCTCTATGGGCTTTATCCTAAACCCAAAACACCTGTTAAGTGGGTGTGGCTTCTTGTGTATGGGGCATTCCCTATTTGGGTCCTCCGTCTTCCCGCTTGTGATGATAGAATGATTGGGACATGTATATATGTTGTAAAGACACATCTGTCCTGTGGACTGAGATAGGCATTCTGCTGGTACCATATCTTGTCACTCGTCTTTCATCATGAGATAGCTTGCACTGGGTGCAGTTGGTGCACCCATGGCGAAACTGCAATATTTGTTTTAGCCGCTTCTTGAATAAAGCTCAAGAAGAATGAATAGGGAGGGAAGGTGATGTGCTTCTCCCTTTTGTATCTCGAGCCTTGTAAATTCCATCTTTATTGAAGGTTATGAGGTAGTTTGTCCAAGATGGGTTTCACTCCATGAGCGGAGTATAATACGTTGAGACCTGGTAGAGATTGATCAGCTCTTGTAGAATACAATTCCTGCACCAGATCTCAGAGCTCTGGTAACTTTGTATAGTCTTTGACCTACATTCAGGGGAAGTTGTCAATTCTCTTGAAAAGTGCATCTTCAATTACTTCTAGGCTGCCATAGCATTCCTCTAGTCTTTCCCATACTAAGTCAAGACCCACTTGAGGGCGGTTTGCGTTTGCTGTTCTGAGTCTCTTCACATGCTCTGTAGATTATTTCCCCAACCATTTGGTTAGCAGGTTGAGTTCTTCTCTTGCAGTGACGTCCAGACTCTTGGTTACAGCCTTGAATGTGGACTTCCATACTCTGCAGTTCTCAGGACGGTCGTCGAAGTTAATAAGTCCTGTTTTTATCAGATCGTGCCGGATCATGTACTTGCCCATGTCTGTTAGGCCTGATGCATCGGTCTATTGGTTTTGCATAGGTGGGTGGTTGCGTTCGTGTATGTTGCTCTGTCCGCCATCCAAGTCTGCAGCGTTGGACCGCAAGGCCAAGTGGGGCTGATTGTGCATCTTTGGTATGTGTGTAGAGTGGGTGCCTTGCGCAATGGTGGTTACCGGGGGGATTTTGCTGTCATCTCGCCCTTACGGTGGAGGTGCAATATCTGCGGGTTAGTATGAGGAGCTGTGTTTCTCTGTGTGGGCGTACCTGGATTGCCAGCCTGTTGTAGTGCATCCGTATGCTTTCGAGCGTGTGGATCACTGTTGTAGCTGTAGCCATCCCAGGTAGCGTATGCCTTCAGAGAAGCAGCTCCAACTTCCCTTAGATTCTGCATAGCTTCGGCGTCTGTGATGTCCTCCTCATCAGATAGATGGTGAACTGGCATGGCTCATCACAGTCTCTAGTGCGCTGGGCTGGATCTTCTGAAGCTATCCGACTGTACGGTGTCTCCCTGCCATCCTGTCTTGTGGCTGCTTGTAGGACCTCGGCTTGGCCTGCGGCGGCTTCCTCTTCACGCACGGCCTCAAAGTTTGCTTCCAAATCGGCCACCTTATGAGCAGAGGTAGCGGCATCAGCAGCCTTCTGCTCCTCTTCGATGCAGACCCTCTCTAATTTCATGGATAACTCTTTCCGGCTGAATGCGGCCCGTGCTCGTACAGATTCTGGTACTGAACAGCCAATTGAAATTAATGTGGCTACTGTGTCTTCTGTCTTCTGTCTTCTGCAAGTATCTTATGGAGCAAAACTGCACAGTACTGTAAATATGACCCATTGAAAGACATAAGGTGTCTTCAAGCCAGAAGATGTCTTATGAATAAGTATCTATTAGTAAAAATGGCCCATGGAATAAAAAGGAACATGATAACATTGAATCAAGAAACTGCTCTACATAACAAATATAATTAGGACACACGCAATGGGGAGGGGGTTCAAGAAGCTCCGATAACCGGTATCAGTGGTTGATCAACTTTAACTGCCAATGAAGTCAATGGCAGTTAATGCAAATTGAGCTCTCATTAATGTATCCAATTCATGAATAGTTACATGAAGAAAATATATAGTATCAAAAAGAAGGGCAATTATGCCATCTACAAGTAATATAAATAATGTGAATTTTTATATTTGAGGTGTCTGACACAAGATGTCAGTTTGCTTCTGGTCTGCAAAGTAACACTAAAAAACATGGCCGTAGGTGGGCAAAATAGAATATATAATATATAATATATAGGACACAGACAATTGCCTTCGTCTGGTTAAGTCATTTGTTTATGTATGTTTACAAAAGAATGCCTGGTACAAATACAGTATGACAACATAACATTAGCTCTGGGTGTTGGGATATAGGGCATGAGAATCATTTAGCCTCTTTAATGTCTTGTTAAGACTAATTGGTGCTACACAGAACGCTACTGTTGTAACTGGAGAAAATACTGGTCAACGTCATGTAATTTGGCTTTTAATGAATATTGTGTTATGCTTAATGGACGTTAAATTCCGGTAACATAACGCTACAGAAGGTGAGAAAATACACAACTATAGTGCTATACCCCTCGAAAAAATTAAATTACAGATATTGTAATGATGTGCAGTTATATAATTAATTATAAAAATCATATACATGCAACAGGTGTTGTTGAGTGATCCCCCAATATCGAAGTCCTGCAGCCATGATGTCACTAGGATCGTCCAAATCCTCTGGTGAGTCCTTGTGGAAAGAAATTCCCCTGATGAAATGAGACACTGCTCACTACGCGTAGGGTGAGGCTGGTCATTACTCATTATCCAGCATCATCCTGCAATCCAATCCAACATTTGACGGCGTTAGTGTAAGAGCCCAGCACAGGTTAGATCGGAGGATCCAACAGCCATGGAGCACTGCGAGAGGAGAGGTGCCTGTCAGGGACATCGGATTTGAGGCATGCAGCATCACGTAACAGAACGTGTAACGTCATCGCGACAGACGTGGGCAGGTAGAAAAACATCATCCTGTGTTGTTCTTCCTAAACTGTGTCGCAGATGCCGATGAGAGCAGCAAAAGTAGAGTGGAAAGTGTTTGCTCCCAAGGGCCCTCAACCAGGCTTAAAAGTATTGGAAGGCTTAAAAAGGATGAAGGAGTATGTGAGGGGTACTCCAGATTGATTTGTTTTATGTGTTATATTAAATTTCAGTTTTAAATGGATCCCTATGTTCCCATTTTTCTTTTTTTTTTATAACTTTGAGGATTCCTGCTGACCACCAGAAGTTTTCCTGCTATCTTTGTGAGTCATATCCAGTTGTAATGAGTATGGAGTGTATGACTGTACACTGGGTGCTATTGAAAGTGGCTTGGTTTTATATCATATCCCCTGTGTTAAATGTGCTTTTTAACAAATACCAATGGTTAATGGGTCCACCACACATGGATATTACTATCTCAGATTGATTTATTGATGGTCTCCACTATTTGTTATTACTATCTATCCACAGAGGTGTTGTTGCTAATTGCACTCAATGGTATCACACATTGTGTTTTTTTTTTTTAAATATCTTTTCCATATATTGCACTGAGCATGGAATAAAGACCAGCACCAATGAGGACCACAATTATTTCCATAACATTACAGAAGCATCTAGCATTTAGGGTATAGAAAGCAGAAGACATTTCTTAATTTCAATAACACTTCCAAGGATATACCTCTATAATTTTTTAGTGCATGATTTCAGTGGTCTTGCTCTCCCTTTGTGGTGCTTACCCAATACTGAAGAATTAGGCAACATCCCCAATAGGATCATTAGTACTTTTTATTGAAAAGGGTAATTACTGTTTAGCATAGTTAAGCCAGTATTGCTCTCCAGAGTGTTACACAGTGCATAGGCCTCATTAACAATGTTCTTCTATAAGACATTGCCAGCAAAGTTTATTAAAAAAAAAAAAAAATAATAATTCATTCACAAAGGCAGCAGTAGCACTAACTCAAGGGACTTTGAAAGTGATCAATTAAGTAGTACTGGTTATTGGAATCTAAAGCAAGACAATCCATGTACTGTAGATACTTGACACGGTTTAGACATAACTACCCTACCCTCCAGAAAGTCACCCACCTCACCCATCCAATTACCTCAACTCCCCCCACTGTCAAACCATCAGAGACCTGACCACAACCCTAACCAAGCTCTCAATGCACCTAACCCATAGCCCAAGGAGGTTACACAGTACAAAGCCTTGACTAAGGCATCTTTATAGCTACTAGAGGTGCTATAGTCTCCTTGCATTCAGTTCTCTTTCAGTGTTTCACATTTTGTAAAGACTTATTAAAACACAAACAAAACTTTTACAAGCATAATAGAAACAGTGTGCTTTGTTGATAGGAACACCACAAAAAACACCAATATGGCAGCTATCACATGAGACATACAAAAATATGCTTCCCCTCCACCCCCCCAGGATAGTTTCAATATTTTAAAGTAAAGCAGCCATGAAAGTATTTTCCCATATTCCCTACCAGTGCGTAACTGCAAAGATAATGTAATATCTCATTTGTTTGACAGGCTATGGCCAAAATGTAGTCAAGAGATCAAATGTACAGCAGGAATATACTTAACAAAATAGTTAAATATCCAAAACCACATTGCTCAGTTGAATAGTTCTGTAATGCAAAGCGTCAAAGTTATTCTACTGAAAACATACCTTAGTTTTGAGCATATCCTAGGACAGCTGGAGAACATGTTAACCACTTTCAAAAGGTGAAACGAAGAAAAGACAAGGTCTAGTGGTGAGGCGCCATCTGTGCCAGCTCTGTGTGACTTTCGGTAAGAAATCTAAATTAGCCTAATCATGTGGTAGAGTTTAGCATGGTTTTATAAAATCAGAGCCTTTCATCTTTTGTCAAATGCACCAATATCATAATATATTGGTTGGGAGAAATTGTGCCTGTAAATTCCATGTACTGGGCTGTATAGTCTTGAGGTGCCATAAAACAGATGTGATTACAGATAATTAACTGGAAGAAAATATACATGACAAGACACAAATTGAGAGTCTTAATCCCACCATTAGAAGGGCACTACATGTACTGTAGGTAATGAGGGACAATTACTGTAATTAGTAGTTGCTAAACCATAGTTAATTGTGTACTTGAGACCATCTGTATAACAAAGACCCCCTGTGTTTCCTCTAGGTAGAGCATACCTGTCAAACAACTCTACATTGTGATAATGGCTTGATGCAGTCCTGGACTTTCATTTTATGAAGATTTGTAGCCCTGATCTTTGTAATTAGAAATACAGGGCTACAAGGAGAGAGAGAGAGAAGAGAGAAGAGAGAAGAGAGAGAGACAGAGAGCGTGTGTGTGTGTATATATATATATATATATATACAAATGTAAATACAACTGTATGCTCATCTGCATGTCTTAGGCAGGTCTGCAACCCCGCCTTTCCCCATTATCACCCAGCACACAGCACTTACACTGCAGCAAGGGATTCTGGGAAATGACATGCAAATGAGCACACAGTGCCACGTTTTGCTTCATATATATATATATATATATATATATATATATATATATATATATATATATATATATATATATATATATATATATATATATATATATATATATATATATATGAAGAAAAACGTGGCACTGTGTGCTCATTTGCATGTCATTTCCCAGAATCCCTTGCTGCAGTGTAAGTGCTGTGTGATAATGGGGAAAGGCAGGGTTGGTAGCTGTATCCAACATCTGACAGCCACAGAAATTTGTGCCCACTGTTACCAGATAAATACTTCTGAAGACTCAGTAAGAGCCAACAGGAATGGGTTTTCTTGAATAATTATTTTGATGAATTGTATACTATTAATTGATGACAATCTTATTTTGCCATCTTCCTGTTGTCTCCTAGCTGTACCATGGTCTCTTGGCTGGGGGCGGGGGGAGGGGGAAGGGGGGGAATGCTTGGTTGTTTTTTGATTCCCTGTGTACTGTATGTTACCAGATATTTCATCATGGAAAAAAAACTAGAAATACTAAACACTGAGGCCCATATTTACAAAGCAGTGCTACATCATAAGACAGCTTAGTAAACATAGCTCCCTACTGCCCATTGAAGTAAATGGCCCACAAACGGTTTTCCAGCATGGAGTAGCACTTTCGTCTAGATGTACTTGAATCTCAAGCATTCATTTTACAGACTTAAACAGAAAATGTAATGGGTGTTGCTACTTTCACTGGCAATAAAGGCATTTGCTGAATGTGTTATCACAGACTGTATGCTCAAACATTTATTGGGAAATATAAATCTTTATATTGTTATCACTTGACACCCTTTGAGGGTTACAGTACTGCTCTGAAGTCTCATTATTTGATCTGGGTAAATAGCCAGAGCTCCCTAAAATAAACATAGAATTGAAGCACAAGCTCTTTTTAGTAGGAAGACATTATGCTATAAAAAGGAGCGTGTTGCACTGTACAGCAAGAAAGAAATGATCTATGTGAATTACAATTCATTTTTTTGTATGTGCCAGTTCCTTCTTGTTTTAGGACGATGTGTCTTGCACTGTATAGTAATACAGCTTCTATCAGCTAAATATCCTTCACGGCAGAGAAAATATTTTGTGAAGAACCTTTGAAAAACTATTTGCCATTTTGATCAATCTGTAAAATTAATTTAAATAAATACGGTTTATTTGGCGTTTTCTGACCTTACCTTTGCTTGCACATATCTTTGTGGCGAGTCCATTCTCAGACAATTACATTGTAGTTGAATTGCACTAGAAGCAAGAAGCTAGTACAGACAGAGGTGCAGGGCAAGTCGTTGAACTTATAGAACTATAGGGCTTATGCAGAGAGGATAGAGAAGGGAAATAGCGCCATCTTTTGGCGAAAATACGCACCAGAGAAGCTTGTCCTGCAGAGAACATGGAGAGATTCATAAAATTCGCCACAGCAGGTTTCTTTACTTTAAAAATTGCCAAACACGTGGCGAGATTGGTAAAGTCGCCATGTTAAAATAGGGTGGTATGCAGGTAGCATAGATGCACTGCAACTCGCCATTCTGCCCTATATTTTTGCGAGTTCAATGTAGCCAGAAAAACTTGGCAATTTTGAATCTCATCAGAAAAAAGAGGTAACGCAGCTTTCAGCATACGCCCATAACTTACTCCAATTCTGTGGCTATTTTCCTGCCGTTTTCACATTAAATAACGTTCCTCTCTGCATAAGCCCCTATATCTGTAGGATGCAATTTTCCTCTAATTGGGTGGCCTAATCCCATAGTTTATGCTCAAAAACAATAACACACGATAAGGAAGAATAAAATTTGCTAACTATTTTGGAACTCAACAAAGAGGAGATGCATTAACGAAGAGGAAATTAACATTAACAATTCGGCTGTCCGGAAAGACTCCAAGACATTATGAAACAATGCACTGCAAAGCCCCTTGAACAGCCAAAGGGTGAAAAGATGATAAACTACAAATAATGCAATTTAGAATTTCTACAGGATAGAGAACTTTTTTAGTTACAAGTATAAACAAATACCTCGCATTACTATTAAGTCCATCGGGTTCATTTTTATCTGTATGCACAGGGCTCAAAAAATAGCGGTCAATCGCCATGGTGCATTCTGAGGTCATACTCCAGAATGCCTTGCGGAATTCTCCATAAAAACTAATAGCCTGCCAAAGCAAAGGTCTCCACCCACACATTTTAGCTTTCTTAAATAGCACGATCAACTGACGTGTGTGTGTTTATGTATGGTGTATGCATGTATGTATGGTGTATGTATGTGGGTGAAAAACTAGGGGAGTTGTTTGAAGAGAAACCCGGGCGCTATCTCTGTGGAGCTTGTCGAATATACGGAAATGTAGAGAAAAAGGGAGGGTATGATACTGCCTGAGAGTGGTTTTCAATTGATGTCTTCCTGTGACTCAGGACCCCTGCAGGATCTATCCAGGACCCTTATAGGCAATGAATACAAAAAAGGATGGGGGAGCACAGTTGTGGGAAACAGGCAGTATAATGTATCTAGTAATAAAATATAGCGGTTAAACCCTGAGCAAGCGTAATAGCTCAGGTGGCTGATAACCAATTTTGAAGGGTGAACATACATAAAAATTGGCATAGCTTACGCAACCTGTCCCCACCTCTCCAGTTGACGTCAACCCTCTCTATCCCCTTATATGTCAGAAGATTTGGGTTACCCTCATGGCATTCGCTAAAATGCTTAGAGACACTGTGTGTCATTAGCTGCCTTTTTATGTTTCCCATGTGTTCCAGCACGCGGACTCTCAGAGGTCTCGAAGTGCGGCCCACGTACTGGAGCCCACATGGGCAGGACAATAGATAAACAATATGATCTGTGCGGCAGCTTAGATGTTGCTTGATCTTGAAGATTTCTTTTGTTACAGTGGACGTGAACTCCATTTTATTACCCTTTGCTGCTTGTTTGCATGCTTTACAATTAAAGCAGCTATGGAAACCTTTTACTGGAGGTAACCAGGTTTGAATTTTTGTTTCTTCTTTTTTGAAGACGCTAGGTGCTAGTTGGGATTTAATGCACGGGGCCTTTCTGAATATCACTCTTGGGACATTGGGGATGTTATCTTTGAGGATGGGGTCTTGTTGTACTACATGCCAATGTCTTTTAATTATTTTCTGAATCTTCATGGCATCTGAATTGTAGGTGCTGTCACTATCTGATACCAATTGGGTAGTATCCCTAATGGGCAGAAACAAGATACCAAGATAAGAATATACTCACATTAGCCCGTGTGAGTGCTAAATCATACCGTTT
>NC_134486.1:270347161-270419661 GCF_040206685.1 Ascaphus truei | reverse complement strand
CACCCACCACTCGGGATGCCTACATACCCTCCCACACTAACCCCCCCCCCCCCCCACCCGTGAGGCCTAACCACCCACTAACTACCCACAAGGGAGGCCTACCCACATACCGTTGGGGAAACACCCCACCCCCACCCCAGTACCCACAATAAAAACAGTACAATCACCCACAATAAACAGCATTCTATTTATTAAATACATTACCCACCCCCTGTGCCCCCCCCCCCATAAATACAAGATTTATTCTTTTACATTCAGGGTCCATAACGTAGCCCCACGCTAGTCCCCGGTGGGCTGGCAGGGCACCTGGACAGACCTACAGTTTACCAGCAGCATTCCACAGGTTCTGGAGGCCTGCTGGTGGATCCTGCCAGCACCATGGCGCTCAGGTGGTCTCCTTGGGTCACCGTGAGCCACAATTGGGTCCACACGGTAGGCCCAAGGATGTCTGGGAGCCCCGGGTCAAACCCACAGGTGTCTGCGGGGCCTCGGGTGGTTCCCATGGGGGTCTGGGGAACTCACGGGTGCTCACTACGGGTCCGCGGTGCCCCCACAGAAGTGGGACCACACATCATCATCCCCGCACCTACGGCTCGGAGGTGCCCCCACAGAAGTGGGACCACACATCGTCATGCCCGCAGACTACGGGTCCGCGGTGCCCCCACAGAAGTGGGACCACACATCATCATCCCCGCATGTGTCACCCGTGGAACCACCAGCCTGCTACCCTTTAGGATACCCGAGGATTCCCCGCGGGTGGTCTCCAGAGGTCCCACGCAAAACCACGGAAGTAACCCTGAATGTAAAAAAAATAAACCTGGCCTATACATTCAATACATACACCCTCCCCCCCAACACCTACAGTACAATAATGTGCAAAATAACTATTATCCAGATATGAATAATAGATTAATTGCCCATTATTAAAAACATTAACTAGCATATACAAATAAATAAAGTACTACTGACCTCATCAATACGAAGTGTCCGACGCCAGCGCCTTCCTTCTCTTGCCCACACAAAACATAGCCAAAACCAAGCCAATACATTGCAATTACATTCAGATATCAATTAACCCCTTAAACACCTTATCGGATAATAACCGCAAAGGTAATTAAGGGGTTAAGCCACACAGGCACGATACCCACCCTTCACCCATGAATTTGTACTGTGGCTTCATCATGCAACTATATATATATATACTGTATATATATACATACAGAGAGACAGAGAGAAAGAGAGAGAGAGAGATATATACAGTATATATATATACACACGTTATATACACACCCATGATAAACCAAATATACAGTACAAATAAATGTAGAAGGGTTATCAAAACCATACTGTTCTACAACCAAACACTTCTCCATACAGACACTACATTAAAAATCAATTTCCTTTAAAAATCCTAACTGATCTCACAATCTACTGTACTGTATATGATCACAAACCAATGAAAAAAGTCACATTCCAAAATGCATAAAATCTATGCACCATACTGTATACATTCTGCAAATTAATCAACGTAAACAAAAATCAATTAGCAATCATTATTTAGATCTCTAAACATTTCACACTCAATCATGAACAATGAAACCATTAACAGATTCACGCCTAGAGCAGAACAATAAAGCCTTTGAAAAAATATAAGTACCGACAAAAATACAACCTTTCCAAACCAAGCCTACAGTACCTACAGTATCCCTGACCTTCCTCAAACACACAATACAATACCAAGGAATAATACATCTATCTAATTTTAAAATACTTTAAACTCACAAAATAATTAAAAACACATCTAATCCAGCTTTTAAAACATCATCATTTCTTACCCTGAATGTATACTGTACAGTATATCTCTCTAGACATATATATTGTACATACATACATACAGTGGCAAGAAATGATATACCACAAAAAAATAAAAATACACAGGTTAAAAAACCTTTTGAAAAAATTAACAAGTTAAATAAAATACATTTCTTTACTGTAGTTCACTTACCATTACTTGCCCCCACCGACTCCCGTTGCCCAGCTTACTCACGAACCAATCCACGATCAGGAACCCATAAAATAATAAACCATTGAAAATAATAAACATTAAACTAAAAATCCAAACCAATCCACGGGTCTTCTACTTGTAATACACCTTCATCTGTATTCTTCTTTCTTCTATCTCCTTCCGGGCGGGGCAGGGCGTGGTCTTCTTTCCATCATCGGCCACGCCCTTGTCTTTTTCCTTCTCCGGAGGTCCTTCCTCCGCGGCGTCTGGCTGCAAAATGAGACGACATAGGCTTTTAAAGGCCTATGACGTCACATTTTGCGTCATGGTTCCCACGGTCCTGATTGGACCGTGAAAACCATGTGTGTTGGCCGATAATAAAAAAATGATGACGTCACTTAAAGGGAATGAAAGCACAGCCAATCAGAATGGCTTTGCTTCAATTGCCTTTAAGATGACGTCATGAAAAGGCACATGGCCGTGCACACATGGTACTAGAGCCAATCAGAGCGTGGGAACTTTATCCCTACTCTGATTGGCTCTGGTATACCATGTGTCAGGGGCTTGGGGGAGAAAGGATGTGACGTCAATGAAAACCTGTCACGTGGTACGGTAGCCAATCAGAGCGTGGGAACTTTATCCCTACTCTGATTGGCTCTGGTATACCATGTGTCAGGGGCTTGGGGGAGAAAGGATGTGACGTCAATGAAAACCTGTCACGTGGTACGGTAGCCAATCAGAGCGTGGGAACTTTATCCTTATTGACGTCACATCCTTTCTCCCCCAAGCCCCTGACACATGGTATACCAGAGCCAATCAGAGTAGGGATAAAGTTCCCACGCTCTGATTGGCTCTAGTACCATGTGTGCACGGCCATGTGCCTTTTCATGACGTCATCTTAAAGGCAATTGAAGCAAAGCCATTCTGATTGGCTGTGCTTTCATTCCCTTTAAGTGACGTCATCATTTTTTTATTATCGGCCAACACACATGGTTTTCACGGTCCAATCAGGACCGTGGGAACCATGACGCAAAATGTGACGTCATAGGCCTTTAAAAGCCTATGTCGTCTCATTTTGCAGCCAGACGCCGCGGAGGAAGGACCTCCGGAGAAGGAAAAAGACAAGGGCGTGGCCGATGATGGAAAGAAGACCACGCCCTGCCCCGCCCGGAAGGAGATAGAAGAAAGAAGAATACAGATGAAGGTGTATTACAAGTAGAAGACCCGTGGATTGGTTTGGATTTTTAGTTTAATGTTTATTATTTTCAATGGTTTATTATTTTATGGGTTCCTGATCGTGGATTGGTTCGTGAGTAAGCTGGGCAACGGGAGTCGGTGGGGGCAAGTAATGGTAAGTGAACTACAGTAAAGAAATGTATTTTATTTAACTTGTTAATTTTTTCAAAAGGTTTTTTAACCTGTGTATTTTTATTTTTTTGTGGTATATCATTTCTTGCCACTGTATGTATGTATGTACAATATATATGTCTAGAGAGATATACTGTACAGTATACATTCAGGGTAAGAAATGATGATGTTTTAAAAGCTGGATTAGATGTGTTTTTAATTATTTTGTGAGTTTAAAGTATTTTAAAATTAGATAGATGTATTATTCCTTGGTATTGTATTGTGTGTTTGAGGAAGGTCAGGGATACTGTAGGTACTGTAGGCTTGGTTTGGAAAGGTTGTATTTTTGTCGGTACTTATATTTTTTCAAAGGCTTAATTGTTCTGCTCTAGGCGTGAATCTGTTAATGGTTTCATTGTTCATGATTGAGTGTGAAATGTTTAGAGATCTAAATAATGATTGCTAATTGATTTTTGTTTACGTTGATTAATTTGCAGAATGTATACAGTATGGTGCATAGATTTTATGCATTTTGGAATGTGACTTTTTTCATTGGTTTGTGATCATATACAGTACAGTAGATTGTGAGATCAGTTAGGATTTTTAAAGGAAATTGATTTTTAATGTAGTGTCTGTATGGAGAAGTGTTTGGTTGTAGAACAGTATGGTTTTGATAACCCTTCTACATTTATTTGTACTGTATATTTGGTTTATCATGGGTGTGTATATAACGTGTGTATATATATATACTGTATATATCTCTCTCTCTCTCTTTCTCTCTGTCTCTCTGTATGTATATATATACAGTATATATATATATAGTTGCATGATGAAGCCACAGTACAAATTCATGGGTGAAGGGTGGGTATCGTGCCTGTGTGGCTTAACCCCTTAATTACCTTTGCGGTTATTATCCGATAAGGTGTTTAAGGGGTTAATTGATATCTGAATGTAATTGCAATGTATTGGCTTGGTTTTGGCTATGTTTTGTGTGGGCAAGAGAAGGAAGGCGCTGGCGTCGGACACTTCGTATTGATGAGGTCAGTAGTACTTTATTTATTTGTATATGCTAGTTAATGTTTTTAATAATGGGCAATTAATCTATTATTCATATCTGGATAATAGTTATTTTGCACATTATTGTACTGTAGGTGTTGGGGGGGAGGGTGTATGTATTGAATGTATAGGCCAGGTTTATTTTTTTTACATTCAGGGTTACTTCCGTGGTTTTGCGTGGGACCTCTGGAGACCACCCGCGGGGAATCCTCGGGTATCCTAAAGGGTAGCAGGCTGGTGGTTCCACGGGTGACACATGCGGGGATGATGATGTGTGGTCCCACTTCTGTGGGGGCACCGCGGACCCGTAGTCTGCGGGCATGACGATGTGTGGTCCCACTTCTGTGGGGGCACCTCCGAGCCGTAGGTGCGGGGATGATGATGTGTGGTCCCACTTCTGTGGGGGCACCGCGGACCCGTAGTGAGCACCCGTGAGTTCCCCAGACCCCCATGGGAACCACCCGAGGCCCCGCAGACACCTGTGGGTTTGACCCGGGGCTCCCAGACATCCTTGGGCCTACCGTGTGGACCCAATTGAGGCTCACGGTGACCCAAGGAGACCACCTGGGCGCCATGGTGCTGGCAGGATCCACCAGCAGGCCTCCAGAACCTGTGGAATGCTGCTGGTAAACTGTAGGTCTGTCCAGGTGCCCTGCCAGCCCACCGGGGACTAGCGTGGGGCTACGTTATGGACCCTGAATGTAAAAGAATAAATCTTGTATTTATGGGGGGGGGGGCACAGGGGGTGGGTAATGTATTTAATAAATAGAATGCTGTTTATTGTGGGTGATTGTACTGTTTTTATTGTGGGTACTGGGGTGGGGGTGGGGTGTTTCCCCAACGGTATGTGGGTAGGCCTCCCTTGTGGGTAGTTAGTGGGTGAGGGTTGAGGGTGGTTAGGCCTCACGGGGTGGGGGGTTAGAGTGGGAGGGTATGTACAGTAGGCGTCCCAAGTGGTGGGTGAGGGCGGGTTAACCCCTTCATGACTGTAGCGGTTAATAACCGCTATGGTGATTAAGGGGTTAGGGGACATTACTTTGAAAGTGTTATTTTTTTTCTCTGTTTTACTGTACAGCAGCGGAGGTTGCCATGGGTAGTGGGTAGTGTATTGAATGTATTTATTGGTTATTATGCGTTAACCCCTTCATTACCTTAGCGGCTATACGCTATGCTAATGAAGCCTCGTTTCTGAACTTTTAATAATATTGTGCAGGAGCAGGGGGTCCCCTGAGATTAGATTTCTGTCTCAGGGAACCCCCTGCTCACTCTACAATATTATTAAAAAGACAGAAATGCTGCTTCTTTACCATAGCGCATAGCCGCTAAGCTAAAGAATGATTCTTTAATGATGTGTGTGTTTTATTCACAGTGTAGATGTTCTCCGGAGCTGAAGCGCACAGGTTTCAGGTCTGGGGACCCCGTGCCCCCCGAGATACAGGCCCCTTTAGGGGGTGCCGGTATCCCTCTGCTCTGCTTGGTTTACAGGCCGCGATCACGTGATCGGACCTTTAAACCAAGCAGAGGGCTACCGGCACCCCCTAAAGGGGCCTGTATCTCGGGGGGCACGGGGTCCCCAGACCTAAAACCTGTGCGGTTCAGCTCCAGAGACCCCCTGCACATCTACACTATCAATAAAAATGTATTTCAAATGTATTTATTTGTATTTATTTATTTATTTATTGCGGGGATGCTGTGTGTGATTATTTTTTATTGTGTTTAGCGGGGGTGGGTGACGGGGTTTATAAATGTGAGTTTATAAATAAAATAAAGAATATTATTTATAGGGGCCTTAGAACAGAAGTTCCCACGCCAATTGCGCGCTCATTGCTCTTTTGTTACAATGTTGCTGGTCTTGCGGGTTTGCAGTCTGGCAGCAAAAAGCAGTTTGTAGTACTGTGTGTGAGATAAAGTAACCAGTTCTTTTATTGCTGAAGTCGCCACTAAAAACTTTTATTTACAAATACAGTACAAAAACCGTGCAACACACAACAACATTCAGTATCCTTTGTTTAAGTACAGCAGGTACTATAGGGTAAAACATGTACTGTACAGTACAGCACAACATTACAGTATGGTCTCACTGAAAGTCCTCCCCATTTTCCAGCCATGGCCGATGCCTTGCATGGCGCAAAACGCCATTAATGCAGTCTCTAACGCCTCTCATTACAGGATCTGTAACAGGGTAATAGCGCTGCATTTCTTCCACAATCTTTTTCCTTAAATTGGCAGGAAGGGCATTTTTTTGGCGATTCCCATCATAGTTCACTTTGAACACCCACTCGCAGTACAATGTGTAGGGAACATGGTGTTTAAATATGATCAAGGCATACTTGTGTGGTATACCAGCACTCCTCACCCTATACTTCTCCCTCAGCGCCGGTGTCAGATCGCACAGGGAGATGTCGGGCACTGTTTGTATGCGAGCGGGTGTAGGAAGTCTTTTGGGAGCGGGTGTACTTGAGGCGATGGGCAATGGTAGGGTGTCTGGGAGGAAGCTTTCCTCCGGTAGTGGTCGCCGGGTTGTCTCCTGGCGTGGTCTAGATGGGGTTGTCATGTCCTCCTCAATAGCATAGTACACTGTATCTTCTGGTGGAGGGGGTGTGCTTGGTGATGGAAGGGGGTCGAAGGTACCATGCATCACATCCATGTCACCCCCCTGCTCCAGCGTCGGGGAAACAGGGGCATTAACACCGAGCAAATAATGTATGCCCGCTATGTCTGCCTCTATCTTGTCCATCCGTTGATCCATCCGTTGCTCCATATGTAGCATCCGTTGATCCAGCCGTTGCTCCATATGTAGCACCGACTCCAGAAGCAGATCTAGCTTTGCCAGCACACTAGAATTCCCGGGGAGATCCACACTTAGCCCATTCAGGATCCGGTCCAACGAGCTGCTTGTGCATGGCATCTGGAGATCTGGGGGGATGGGTGCAACGGAGGATGAGATGGGGGTTCCCTGGAGAGAAGCGGCATCGATGGAGAGTGGAAGAGGTGACCTGGGGATGCCCGGTACAGGAGAAGCTGCAGCGTGGTGGAAGAGGGATGGAGAAGGTGACCGCTGGATTTCCGGGAGAGAAGCAGAGTCGTCCAAGAGCAAAGGAGACAGTGACCCGTTGATTTCAGAGGCAGCAGCATCTTCAGATGGAACCGGAGAAGATGGGGGTGGAGAAGCCGGGCTGAAGATTTCCGGGACAGCTACAGCAGAGTCGTCGAAGCATATGGGAGCAAGTGGTCTGCGGATTCGGTGAGTTGGCTGCCATGCGTCTTGCGAACCGAGCACAGTACCGTATTTCTTCTTCACATAATAAGGCTGACGTGTTTTAAAAGCCTTAGCCTTTGGGGTCAGCAGAAGGTTTTCTTTGTTGGCCTTAGCCTGTCGCTTTGCCTTTGGCTTGGGAACGGTAACTGCCTTTCTCTTTTTCAGTGTGGCAGGCACAGCAGAGGTGAGATGATTCTTTCGTCCATAGAACCGGGGATGCTCCATGTAAGCGGGAGGCACAATGCAGTATCTGGACAATGCCTCAGATAAAGATCAGCAAGTGGTGGGCTATGCAACGTGTACAACCTTTTATGCATGGTGGCCAGGTACAGGTGTTGAAAGTGGGTGGTCTGTTATGTGAGTCATTAACATATAAATACACCATCCATTTTGTGGATTCACTGCACATTGAATACACATCGACTAAACATCGAATACACATTCTTGTGTTTGTATTTCTTTCTACAGTACTCGCAGCAATGCCTGTTAAGAAGATTTCAAAGGATCTCAGCATGAGAATGAAGGAGATGTACACGAGCGGACAACGAATTGCAGATATCCAGCGCTGGTTAACTGCTTCTGGCCTCGTTGTGCCATCAAGCACTGTGTGCTATCATGCACAAGGAAAAAACAGAGACCGCAAAAAGGCACCAAGGGTAACAAATGCGTAAGTACTGTATACTGTATTTATAAAACTTAACCAAAAAAAATATAGAAAACTGTAGTGTACATCTACAGTATACCGTATTTATATAGTATATTTATTATATTACAACAGTATATACTGTAGTGTACTGTATGTGTGGTCAATTTATATTTTTTGTGCAGCAGTATACACTTTTGGTATATTGCAATTCATCTTACAACGGAATATACAGTATATGATGTGTATTTATTATGATATAACAACAGTATACCGTATTTATATAGTATATTTATTATATTACAACAGTATATACTGTAGTGTACTGTATGTGTGGTCAATTTATATTTTTTGTGCAGCAGTATACACTTTTGGTATATTGCAATTCATCTTACAACGGAATATACAGTATATGATGTGTATTTATTATGATATAACAACAGTATACCGTATTTATATAGTATATTTATTATATTACAACAGTACTGTATACTGTATATTTTGTCTATTTATATTTATAGTACAGCAGTATACATTTTTTGTATATTTATATTTACTGTATATTACAACATTACATGTACAGTATACAATATACATTTTATATTGCTGCATATTAATAACACAATATAATTTCTTTGCATTGTAGGGAGACTACTCTTCTGGTGGACAGAATAAGTGAGGAGAATGATGAGAGGAGCGCATTAAGGGTTAAAAACACTCTTCAGGAAAACCACAATCTGACTGTATCCGAGAGCAGCATAAAGAAGATGAGACGCAGAATTGGATGGAAATATGGACGTGTGAGGTTAGTAGTGGACAGTACAGGAGGTACTGTACTGTAAAGTAAAAATGTTGTTTTGCAAACTGTACTGCGCTGTGACGCTAACATTTTTTATTCATTGTCATTACAGAGCGTACCCCATGATACGGGACGCAAACAAAATCAAAAGAGTGCTCCAGGCCCAGGCATGGATCGACAGCGGTGAGACTTTCCAGGATTGCATCTTCACTGATGAGTCTACTGTGTCGCTGGAGAGATTTGCAAGATTTGCGTTCCACAAAAAAGGCCGCATAACTTTGAAGCCACGGCCAAAACACCCTGTGAAGCTGCATGTGTGGGGTGCCATCTCTAGGCGTGGACCGGGATGCATTGTCGTCTTTGAAGGTACAATTTCTCAAATATAATGCCGCCTAATGCACTGTACTTGACTAGTGTTGCCTTACCGTATGCACTGTACTGTACTATTGAGCACTTTTCTTTTCTTGCTATAGGAATCATGAATAAAGATTTCTTCCAAGACAACATTGTGCCCGTGATAGTGCGATACATCACACAAGACTTTCCCAATGGTCATCGCTTTTACCAGGACAATGATCCCAAGCACACCGCGTCGACGGCGCATATCCTTGAGCGCGGCATCAACTGGGTGAAGACGCCAGCGGAGTAAGTGTAGTAGACCGTGTCCCATTTATATGTTCCCCACTGTTTTTACTGTGTACTGTATCTCTTAAACTAATTGTCCTTTCTTTCCAATCACAGATCACCAGACTTCAATCCGATCGAAATGGTCTGGCATCAGCTGAAGGACCACATCCGTAAAGTGGCGAAACCCTCCAAGAAGGACGAGTTGTATACAGCCATAATGAGTTTTTGGAACGATGTACTCACCGAGGAACGATGCAATAAATATATAGACCATATTGCCACTGTGTTGCCCATTGTCATCGCGCGCAATGGACAAGCATCAGGAAAGTAGTACAGTGCTGTAGTATTGTACAGTAGGTACACTATGATACAGGTAAGTATGGCACAGATTTTAGCTTTCCCAATAGTCAGAGTTTACAGTAGTTCCAGTATACAGTACAGTAGACTAGTTTGACATACTACAGTAACTGCCTACTAACTGCTCCATTTTTTCTTTCCAGAGAAAGCTGCACCAGCCACCTACTGTACAGTAGGTCTACCATAATACAGTACGCACATACAGTACAGTACAGTAACTGAACAAAGTTTTTGTTTTCTTGTCGTTCCAGGAAAAAGGGTGCACCAGAGGGGAGGGGGGGCCTTGTGTTCGTCAAATCTGCTTGTGCAGTCAAATGTACAGTATATAAACAGCAGTAATGATGTACACAAAACCTCTCCTCTCTCAATGAACTACTGTACCGCAGACACAATGAGGATACTGTTACAGTATGAAGGGAAAAAGAACAGGATGGGTTATTTAACATTACAGTATACTGTGCAATATTTATACTGTATATTTATATATACTGTATTTTTATTCTAAAGGTATTCGAGAATGTACTCTACTAGATGAGGACCTGGTGACTTTCAACACTCTCAGACACACAGAAAGGATTATTTCACATCACTGTATATTTATCCTGTATATTTTCAGTAATTTAGAAGCAGTGGCTGTTCTGAACAGCCCAGGGCCAGATTAACAAAACAATGGCTTGGATTGGATTAGCCAGACGATTGATGCTTGGCCAGGGAGGGATTAAAAACTCTAAGGGAGGGGGTGGGTGGTGTAGCTGTAGGATTGTACTGTGTCAGTATTTCCAACGCCAGGTCACCCTAATAATTGCATGAATAAACCCCCAAAGACAAGGCCCAAATATACTAGTACAGTATACTGTACAGTACTGTAAAGTATGTATTATTGTGTGTTGATGTTTTGAATTGCTGTTAACTTGAAAAGTTTCACCATTGTATTGTACTGTATTTGTAAATAAAAGTATTTTGTGGCGACTTCAGCAATAAAAGAACTGGTTAATTTATCTCACATAAAGTACGTGAATACGACCGCAATCACCATTGTACAGTAAATGGGTGCATAGGATGGAACGACAGGTGCTAAAGGGGTATAAATATGATACTGTATTTATCAGTATTGATCAAAGAGAATTGATCAGAAGGATTCCCCTTATAAAGTATACAGCACTCTATTGTCATTCATACAGTACAGTATACTGTAGTAAAAGGTAGACAACACATGGTCTTGCAGTACAGTATACTGTATTACTAAAAATCTGTCAGGTTGACCAGAATCACTGCGGATATCGGAAAATAATACAATTTTATTAATTCTACGTACTGTATATAAGGGGAATCCTTCTGATCAACTCTCTTTGATCAACACTGATAAATACAGTAATTTATCTCACACTCAGTACTACAAACTGCTTTTTGCTTGCAATAAACAAACAAACAGGGAAGCGCTACTGTATACTGTATGAGTTAGGATCAGGCCCAGCAGCCACTTTATGTTGAAAACCACATATGAAATGAGCATAAATTTGCATGAATAATTACACAAAAATATATAAAATAAATAGCACAAGTCTCTGACAGAGAGAAATTGTCCAGGTGGTGTGGATACAGGTTAATGCCCCTGTCTGATAGGACAGACTCGGGCAAGAATGGCCTGTGAGAGGTGAATATCCAGAATGGTAGCTGGGATGGAAAGCGCTACCAACTGTGCAGGTATTGAAGTGTGTAGAAATGGGAAGGTGCCGTAGGCATCAAATGTGGAAAGCGCTCACCCAGACTTCATACACTGCGCTTTTTGCTTGCATACTGCAAAGCCGCAAGACCAGCAACATTGTAAAAAAAGAGCAAAAAAAGAGCAATGAGCGCGAAATTGGCGTGGGAACTTCTGTTCTAGGGCCCCTAGAAATAATATTCTTTATTTTATTTATAAACTCACATTTATATATAAAGTATATATTTATTTCTCTTCATGTATTTATTTATATTTATTTATTAATTGTGGAGCTGCTGTGCGTGAGGGGCCATGGCCAGGATGGGGGGGGGGGGGGGGGTAACGGTACAGTATGTGGGTAGGGGGTGAGGGTGGTTAGACCTCACAGTACATTATGCACATTGGGCCCCCCTCCTCCCCACATTTACATACTGTACACTACACGACATCAATGCAGGGAGGGTTTACCAATGCAGGGAGGGTTTACCAATGCAGGTAAGGCTTTAGGCCTTTATATCTCTCTCCCTTCAGTGTAATCTGCTTAACAGAAACATTAGGGGGGGAAGGGGCTTTAGGCCTTTATATCTCTCTCCCTTCAGTGTAATCTGCTTAACACAAACATTAGGGGGGAAGGGGTTTTTAAACAATGCTGTGTATAATGTATAAGGTTTTTTACAATTAGATAGATGTAATCCTTGGTATTGTAAGGGTTAGTTTGTTTTTAAATTGTCTTTTCTGGTTGTTACTTACAGTATATATTGATTTTGGTTTACTTGCTTGGTTAAAATACTGTAGTTAAGTTGACTTGTTTGGAAGTGTTTGTACAGTATTTACTGGTAGAGTAGCTTGCAATTATATTGTTAACATTCATTTGCAGAATGTACAGTACTGTATATGGTGCATAGATTTAATGCTATGCATCATTTACAGTATACAATGTACTGTAAATGCAATGTACTGTGTGGATTGTAATGTTATGTTTTATACTGTACAGTATGCTATTCATTAACTTCATTGCTCTACACATCTAGGGATTTCATTCCACCTTACCACCTTTCCTACACATGATTTGTGCTGTAGGCATTGGTTACTGTATATTACTGTATGCTAATGCAGATGTGTGATGCTTTGAGACTGTCATTTATACTTTGACAAGTCTACCTTTTGGTGTGTAGTGTGCATTATCCTTAGCGTTGTATACAGTAGGTGCCTTTAAACCCAGTAACCTACTGTATTGTGATTCACTTTGATTCTCCCTAGTGTTTTTTGAGTCACTATCCTTTTCATGTTTAGGGTTGACAGTGTGTGTCGTTCCCTAGTGCTGTTCATTAGTGTTTAAGGGTCCATGCCTCTTTTTTAAGTGTTTTTAAATCATGTACTGTTTATTCATCCCTTTTTGCACTGTGTCAAATAAATAAACAAATATATCAATTGCATACCTGAGTGCTCCCATACGGGTTACTTTTTTCTCTTTTCACTCACATACAGTATGTATATATATATATATATATATATATATATATATATATATATACAGTATATATATATATATATATATATATATATATATATATATATATATATATATATATATATATATATATATATATATAAATATAGCTGTATGATATATATATATATATATATATATATATATATATATACACAGTGTATATATGTATACTGTATGTATATATATATATATATATATATATATATATATATATATATATATATATATATATATATATATATATATATACAGTGTATATATATATACAAAGTATATACTGTACAGTATATATTTATTTCTCTTCATGTCTTTATTTATTTATTTATTTAGATTTATTTATTAATTGTGGGGCTGCTGTGCGTGAATTTTTTTTATTGGGGGTGAGGGGGGTGTTTGGCCCTCAGCACTCAGAAACACAGGCCAGACAGATTTAAACACACACACAATAGGGGGAGGTTTTTTTACATAGCTTGCAGGGAAGTTTAACGCACACACAATAGGGGGATAGGGGGAGGGTTTTTTACATAGATTAGAGAGAAGGCAGGGCGTTTTAAAAGCGAGAATAGGGGAGGGGGTTTTACATAGATTTTATTTATTTATTTAGATTTATTTATTAATTGTGGGGCTGCTGTGCGTGAATTTTTTTTATTGGGGGTGAGGGGGGTGTTTGGCCCTTGGTGTGAGTTTACGACTTGCAGCAGCAGCACAATGAATAAATATAAATAAATAAATAAATAAATAAATGACAATAAATACATTTGAAATACATTTTTATTGATAGTGTACATGTGCAGGGGGTCTCCGGAGCTGAAGCGCACAGGTTTCAGGTCTGGGGACCCCGTGCCCCCCGAGATACAGGCCCCTTTAGGGGGTGCCGGTATCCCTCTGCTCTGCTTGGTTTACAGGCCGCGATCACGTGATCGGACCTTTAAACCAAGCAGAGGGCTACCGGCACCCCCTAAAGGGGCCTGTATCTCGGGGGGCACGGGGTCCCCAGACCTAAAACCAACGCGGTTCAGCTCCGGAGACCCCCTGCACATCTACACTATCAATAAAAATGTATTTCAAATGTATTTATTGTCATTTATTTATTTATTTTTTGGCGGCTGCTGTGTGTGTGTATTTTTTTATTGTGGGTAGCGGGAGGGTGGGTGAATGGGGTATTCGCCCCAACGATGGTTGGGGAGGGCTTGCGGGGGGGGGGGGGGTTGGGGTAGCGGGAGGGCTTAACCCCTTCATGACCGTAGCGGTATTAACTGCTACGATCGTGAAGGGGTTAAGTGCACCCGCAACCCCCCCCCCCCCTCCCGCAAGTCCTAAACTCACACCAAGGGCCAAATACCCCCCTCACCCATCCCCACTACACACAATAAAGCGGGCACGGTGGGTTAACCCCTTCATTGCCTTAGCGGCTATCCGCTATGGTAATGACGCAGAATTTTCCGTATTTTTAATAATATTGATCAGGAGCAGGGGGGGGGGGGGTTCCCTGAGCATTAATCATTAATTTCTGGCTCAGGGAACCCCCTGCTCACTGTACAATATTATTAAATCTCTCTCTGCTGCAAACACATCTCGCCCCCAGTATGTGCAGTAATTTACTGAACATATACTGTAGAATAAATGCATAGTTTTATTTATTCGGGTTTATTACACAGTATACTGTATGGCCGGAAAACATCAGCATACAGTACAATATAATCCATCGAAATCCCCCCATTAGCCGTTTTCTTTTCTGAGGAAAAACAAAATGAAAAGTTTTAATGTACAGTAATGGTCAGCCCCCTAAAGAAGTTCCCAGCCAGCCCCACCAAAATAATACGGCAAAAATACAGTACTCACCATACTGTACAGTATTGTACTAAATTTCCCATTCAGCTTGCGCTGGCGCCGGCCCACTTCCAGTCCAGCTTTCATCATTTTGCAGAGGGACTAGCCCACCTGTAGTCAGCGGGAAATCGCTTAGGTACATGCAAGCTTCATCAAAACTGGCTGCGAAATCCATCTCAGAGTTGTCACCGACGGCGGGACCATGATGATAAGCTGGTGCTGCTGCTGGTTCTGGTTCTGGCGCATTGCTTGGCAGGGACTGTCGCTTCTTATTTCGTTTTAACATGACCCTTCGCCTTTTGCCGCCTCCATTATCATAGATACGGGAAAAACCCTGTGACACACACCAATACCCTCCAACAAATTGGGGCTCAATACGGTGAAAACAGGGGTCACTACATAACCTTTTCCTTATTGCATGCTTCCACAAATGAGGAGTTGGCGAAAATCTGTAAAAGTCATAATTTTCGATAAAATACTGATAAATTTGAACAACTGTTGCCATCTTATCCTCTGTTGCATTTATAGCGGCCCATATCAAATAAGCATAACTTCTGTCAGGTTTTTGGAACACGGGCTCCACTTGAACACTCATGTCTCTGTAGAATAGTGTAAGTGAAAATGATCTTTGTCTTTATTTAATACATTACTGTATGTAAAGCCTAAATTGATACATTTTTTGCAACTATTCCTTCAGTCTCAAGGACAAGTTACACAATAGCATACTGTACTGGGATAAAGTAACTTTTTTTTGGAAACGAAACAACTTGCAAAGGCCACACATTACTTAAGTCATGAGTTTATGCCATCTGGTGGACAATCGAAACATCGCAGCCTAGTAAATCATTCTCATTATCATTTAACAGATCAGGCCCCCGTCAGCCAGGCATGAACCGTGGCTGGGAAGGCAAACGCAACGAAGCATGCAAGAGGTGAGCAGCGGCGGATTCCAGGTTTCTGCCAGGTACAAACCAGGCATTTGCTCGAATAAAGTGTGTCGGTGCAGTACGTCCCATGATGCTATTCCAGGTGGAGGAGTGCAGGTGGGAGAGGATAGCGAGAGTAGTGGACAGGTAGAGAGGGACAGTGGCCAGCATCCGACCAGTGATGCCGAGCAGTCGGATGCTGGAAGTGATGAGGGGCCATCATCGAGACAGGATCGTGCTGAGGGCATCCGAAACCCACGGTTTACCCAACAGGAAACAGAAATACCTGTTGAAGGTGTCATGGCTTCTTTTGACCGACTACATGGCTCAATGTCATGTAAGTATTTTTGAATGATTGTATTCAAATAATGATCTTTGTATTTTATTTAAACGTTCTGTAGCTGAAATAAATTAGTTACGTAACATTGAGCTGTGAAACATTAATGCTATAGCGGATGTGTGCAGCTGATTGGGCACATTTTACTAATCCCGAATGAACACATGACCTTGCCTAATAGGTGTGTGTAACTATATGTACATGTTGGTACACTTTTGTGTATTTAATATATTTGCATACATTATCAAATCACACTAGTTTCATGTACATTAACCTATAGGCATGTAATAAGACATTTTTACATATTCACAGCAAAAACAAAGACCAGTCACAAGACGAAACTGTGGACACAGATTAGCACCTCTGTATCTGCATCCGGCGTGTTTCGCCGAACCCCATAGACGTGCAAAAAACGTTTTTGGGATATCAAACTACTTCTAAAGAAGAAAATGTCAAGAGCCGGGCGCCATGTATGTGGGACAGGAGGCAGCCTTCCAGCATCCTTAATTTTGAGGTCCTACGAGGAGACCATGTATCCCATCATGAACGCTCGCCTTATTTTTGGGATTGAAGGGAATAGGGATATCGGGCCATCTACTTCACAGTCGACACCAGGTGAGTAGTATGCTATTACTTTCTAAAAACCATGCTTGTTCTTTAATTTATACAAGTAGTCAATTTATTGCATCTAATTATGTGCTTTAACAATGGATGTATAGGCTAATTAAGAACATTAGCACATAATTACTTAGTCATTATGTTGATATTAATGTCTTTTTATTTCTGATATAGTTATTGCTGAAGACACGGAGTCAGATGTCTCCACCAGCCAGAATATTGAACACATAAGTGAAGAGGAAATGTGTGTTGATCCACCAGATCTAGATATCCCTCAGCTTCTTGTCCCTCATGCCGAACCTTCGGCACCAGATGTTATGCTAGTACAAGACCCGGAACATCCTGCAACAGATGAAGAAGACATTGAGCCTGGCCAAGGCGACAAGGTATGTGGCGAAGCATTGGACAATTTAAGTACCTTAGAGGGCATATTTTTCACTAATCAAAAGGCAAATGCTGACAGACAGGCCAAAGCAAATGACAACATCTGTCAGGAATGAAAGAGCAAGGCTCAAGGCAACGTTCTAGACGGCAAACTACATTAGACACCACATCAAGGCCTAGCACATGGTCCACATTGAAAAGGCAATCCAAAAAATAATAGACCTTTTCCTTGTTTAAAAGTATTCAAGTTCAATGTAATGAATATGTTCAATTTATGCCAATTCGCCAATTTATTATATTTCAATGTAGTAAATATCTTTAATGTAGTCGCAATTTTCTAATTCCTCCATTTCTCCAATTACTTACAAACGAACATTAATGTTAAAGAAACATTCTGAACAATGTTCAATATTCAAGTGTGTATGATAACATATTTCATGTGCATACATGTGAATTAAACAGCATTGCATTTCTCATGTGTGATGAATGTATCTGAAGGTTACATGACAAATATATACAGTGGCGGCCGCCTTTATCCTACTGCATCCGCCACCGCGGGAATTTTAAAAACGCGGCGGCATGCGGCTTTTTTCCGTCTGGTTTCCCGCACCGCGGGCGCTTTCAATTATAAGCGCCATTAGCGCTTATCTGATGATGCGGCCGCCGCGCGGGAAACTCCGATAGAAACAGAGAAAAGCCCCGCATTTATCCGGGTAAGTAGTAGAATAAAGGCGGCCGCAACAGCACCTATTTTGTATTCACAGAGAAATAGATTATTGTGTAACATTTCCACATGTTATATCCAAACAATAGTCTGTCTAATTAATGTGTGTTTCGTAGTTTGCCTACTGAATTATGTTGGATACGCAAGCACAAATTATCACATACACTGACCACCTGTATGTGGAAGAATAAGATATGGACACTTCTTCCTTTGTATATTGACCTTGTACAGTGTTCTGCACATAGTGAAACTTTGGATACTTTGTAAGAAGCTAATTTTAAGGAATCGTTTGGGTTACTTGACTCCCTTCCCTGCAAAAACATGCCGTTCGAGATGTCTTCCCAAGAAAAACCTCCGTTCTCTTATGCCAATCTAATAAATACCGCTATTCAAAACCGAATACAGAAACATGCTACTGTCTCTCAAATACAGTATATCAATATATTACGGATAACTACCCTTATTATCAAAATCATCCCAAACCGAAGGTACAGTAGCGACCAACTTTATTCTAACTTGGCTAGCTCCGCGAATTTCGGAATATCCCGGTGATGTGCGGTTTTGTGTCGTTTTCTCCCAGGGTGTATTGCGTTATTTTCGCGGCTGTGATTTAAGCATTTTATTCCCGCTGGCTGCAATACTGCAATGCCGTGTAAAAATGCATGGGGGCGTTTGCGAGCTGTTGTCTTTGAAGCCGAGAAATTCATGAATTGTAATGCAGTATATACTGTATATATACAGTATATACTGTATAACAACAACCCCTATAACCCCTAACATACACATACAGTACTGTATATGCACATCAATAATACTATAGGCCGTCCCTTGGCGAGATGTGTTTGCAGCAGAGAGAGAACCGCTGCTCTCTCTGCGCAAACATCGGCACATTAAAAATTATTTAAAATACATTTTTATTCATAGTGTAGATGTGCAGGGGGTCTCCGGAGCTGAACCGCATTGGTTTCAAGTCCGGGGACCCCTGCTTCCCGAGATACAGGCCCCTTTATGAGGTGCCGGTATCCCTCTGCATTTAAAGGTACCGATCACGTGACCGTGGCATTTAAACAAAGCAGAGGGATACCGGCACCCCCTAAAGGGGCCTGTATCTCGGGAAGCAGGGGGTCCCCGGACCTAAAACCAAAACTTTTCTGCTACGGAGACCCTCTGAACATGTACAGTAAAAATAAAACACATATATAAATAAACACTCGTTCCTTACCTTTGCGGCTATGTGCTATGGTAACGAAGCAGCATTTCTGTATTTTAATAATATTGTACAAGGAGCAGGGGGTTCCCTGAGCCAGAAATTAATGCTCAGGGAACCCCCTGCTCCTGCACAATATTATTAAAAATACAGAAATGCTGCTTCATTACCATAGCTGATAGCCGCTAAGGCAATGAAGGGGTTAACCCACTGTGCCCGCTTTATTGTGGGTAGCGGGGGTGGGTGAAGGGGGTATTTGGCCCTTGGTGTGAGTTTAGGACTTGCAGGGGGGTTGCGGGTGCACTTAACCCCTTCACGACCGTAGCAGTTAATACCGCTACGGTCATTAAGGGGATCACCCCTCCCGCTACCCCCCCGCAAGCCCTAAACAACCACCGTTGGGGCTAATACCCCCTTCACCCACCCCCGCTACCCACAATAAAAAAAACCCACACACCGCAGCCACCCAAAAAATAAATAAATAAATCTAAATAAATAAATAAATAAATGAATGTAAAGAAATACATTTAAAATACATTTTTATTCACAGTGTAGATGTGCAGGGGGTCTCCGGAGCTGAACCGCGTTGGTTTCAGGTCCGGGGACCCCCTGCTTCCCGAGATACCGGCCCCTTTATGAGGTGCCGGTATCCCTCTGCATTTAAAGGTCCCGATCACGTGACCGCGGCCTGTAAACCAAGCAGAGGGATACCGGCACCCCCTAAAGGGGCCTGTATCTTGGGGAGCAGGGGGTCCCCGGACCTAAAACCAAAACGTTTCTGCTCCGGAGACCCTCTGCACATCTACAGTATGAATAAAACACACACATCAATAAAGAATCGTTCTTTACCTTTGCGGCTATGTGCTATGGTAATGAATCAGCATTTCTGTATTTTTAATAATATTGAACAGTTAGCAAGGGGTTCCCTGAGCCAGAAATTAATGCTCAGGGGACCCCCTGCTCCTGCACAATATTATTACAAATACAGAAATGCTGCTTCATTACCATAGCTGATAGCCGCTAAGGCAATGAAGGGTTAAGGCAGAATAAACAATAAATACATTAAATACATATTTTTAATGTGTGTGTTAAACCTCCCTGCCTTGACTGTAATCTGTGTAAGACCCCCTCCCCCTGTTGTGTGTGTTAAGCTTCCCTGCCTTGACTAATCTATGTAAAAAACCCTCCCCCTATTGTGTGTGTTAAACTTCCCTGCCTTGACTGTAATCTATGTAAAAAACCCTCCCCCTATTGTGTCTGCTAAACTTCCCTGCTTTGACTAATCTGTGTAAGCCCCCCTCCCCCTATTGTGTCGGTTAAATCTCCCTGCCTGTGTTTCTGTGAGTGCAGTTTACTGTATGTAAATTTGGGGAGGGGGAGGGCGATCCCGTGTAAATAACCACACCCACACCTACTCCCCACTACCCACCTGCACATGGCCCCTCCGCTGCTGCAAAACAGAGACAAAAATGAAAACATATAAATTAATGTCCCCTAACCCCTTAATCACCATAGCGGTTATTAACCGCTACAGTCATTAAGGGGTTAACCAACCCTCACCCACCACTTGGGATGCCTACATACCCTCCCACACTAACCCCCCCCCATGAGGCCTAACCACCCTCACCCAGTACCCACAAGGGAGGCCTACCCACATACCGTTGGGGAATCCCCCCCACCCCACCAACAGTACCCACAATAAAAACAATACAGTGACCCACAATAAACATCATTCTATTTATTAAATACATTACCCACCCCCTGTGCCCCCCCATAAATACATGATTTATTCTTTTACATACAGGGTTCATAACGCAGCCCCACGTGAGTCCCCGGTGGGCTGGCGGGGCACCTGGACAGACCTACAGGGTACCAGCAGCCCTTTTTAAACAGGTTCTGGAGGCCTGCTGGTGGGTCCCGCCAGCACCATGACCCCCAGGTGGTCTCCTTGGGTCACCGTGGGCCACAATTGGGTCCCCACGGAGGGCCCGCGGATGTCTGGGAGCCCCGGGTCAGACCCACAGGTGTCTGCGGGGCCTCGGGTGGTTCCCACGGGGGTCTGGGGAACTCACGAGTGCTCACTATGGGTCCGCGGTGCCCCCACAAAAGTGGGACCACACATCATCATCCCCGCACCTATGGGTCGGCTGTGCCCCCAGAGAAGTGGGACCATACAGCTTCATTCCCGCAGACTATGGGTCCACGGTGCCCCCACAGATTTGAGGCCACAGCTTCATCCCCGCATGTGTCACCCGTGGAACCACCAGCCTGGTACAAGTGAGATACCTGAGGAAACCACAGGTGGTCTCCAGAGGTCTCACGCGGAACCACGGAACAAACCCTGAATGTAAAAAAAATAAACCTGGCCTATACATTCAATACATAAACCCCCCCCCCCACACCTACAGTACAATAATGTGCAAAATAACTATTATCCAGATATGGATAATAGATTAATTGCCCATTATTAAAAACATTAACTAGCATATTCAAATAAATAATAAAGTGCTACTGACCTCATCAAGAAGAAGTCTCCGTCGCCAGCAACATTCTTGTCTTGTCCACAAAATACATTGCCAAAACAAAGCCAATACATTGCAATTACATTCATATATCAATTAACCCCTTAAACACCTTTTCGGATAATAACCACAAAGGTAATTAAGGGGTTAAGCCACACTGGCCCGATACCCACCCTTCACCCATGAATTTGTACAGTTGCTTCATCATACAACTATATATACAGTATATATATATATATATATATATATATATATATATATATATATATATATATAAATATATATATATAAATATATACAGAGAGAGAGAGAGAGAGAGATATATATATATATATATATATATATATATATATATATATATATATACAGTATATACACACACACATGATGAACCAATATACAAATAAATGTAGAAGGGTTATCAAAACCATACTGTACTACAAATAACACTTCTCCATACACACACACTACATTACAATGAATTTCCTTTAATAATCCTAACTGATCTTACAATCTAAATCATCAAATGCCAATGAAAAACCTCACATTCCAATCCAATACATTGCATTTACATTGTATAAATGATGCATAAAATCTATGCACCATATACATTCTGCAAATGAATGTGAACAATATCATTGCAAGCTAAATACAAATACAGTACAGTACCTCCAAACAAGTCAACTATTTTAATCAATCAAGTAAACAAAAATCAATTAGCAATCGTTATTTACATCCTTAAACAATTGACAGTCCATCCCGAAGAATGAAACAATGAACTAATTCACGCCTCGAGCAGAACAATTCAGCATGTGAAAAAATATAAGTACCAACCAGAATACAAACTTTAAAACCAAGGTTAGCCCTGAACACAAGCATACAATATCAACAATTACATCTTTCTAATTTTAAAATACTTTAAACACACAATAAAGCATAGCAGCATAGACAAATTATTTTAAAACACATGAAAGAAAGCTTTTAAAACAACATCATTTCTTACCCTGTATGTATATATCTCTCTAGACATATATACATACATACATACAGTTGCAAGAAATAATATACACAAAAAAAAAATACACATGTTAAAAAAGCTTTTAAAATAATTAACAAGTTAAATAAAATACATTTCTTTAGTTCACTTACCATTACTTGCCCCCACCGACTCCCGTTGCGCAGCTTACTCACGCACCAATCCACCAAGCACAGGAACCCATAAAATAAAAAAACATAAAATAATAAACATTACACTAAAAATCAAAATCAATCCTTCTATTTGTAATCCATCTTCATCTGTATTCTTCTTTCTTCTATATTCTTCCGGGCGGGGTCTTCTTCCCGTCGTCGGCCACGCCCTGGTCTTCTTTCTTCTCCGGAGGTCCTTCCTCTGCGGCGTCTGGCTTCAAAATGAGATGACATAGGCTTTTAAAGGCCTATGACGTCACATTTTCGTCATATGGTTCCCACGGCCCTGATTGGGCCGTGAAAACCATGTGTTTTGCCCGATAAAAATAAAAATGATGACGTCACTTAAAGGCAATGAAAGCACAGCCAATCAGAATGGCTTTGCTTCAATTGCCTTTAAGATGACGTCATGAAAAGACACATGGCCGCCCTCACATAGTATGGTAGCCAATCAGAGTGTGGGAACTCCATCCCTACTCTGATTGGCTCTAGTATACCATGTGACAGAGGCTTGGGCCGGAAAAGGATGTTACGTCATTGAAAGCTTGTCACATGGTACTAGAGCCAATCAATGCATGGGAACTCCATCCCTACTCTGATTGGCTGTAGTACGTCACATCCTTTTTCCCCCCAAGCCTCTGTCATGGTAGTGCGGTGCCTGCGCGGTGCCTGCACGTAGCCTGCGCGTTGTTCACATTACACATGATGTCGTAGGGGTGGAGCGTGAGCGATATTCATGCAGTGTCCCCCAGTCTGGTAGAGCGGCATGCGTCAGGCGCTTTTTCATGGGATGCGTCATGGGGGCGGGTCCTGAGCGCGGGATGTGCAGTGTCCCCCAACCTGGTAGTGTGACGCGCGTCACCAGTCCCACCACGGGGTTCATCCCAGGGGTGGAGCCGGTGGGCAATTCTCACACTATGCTTATTACATCCAAACCTACCTCTCCTCCCCTCACCTTTCCCCTCTCTTTTGTCCCATGTCACCATCTGTCTCTCCACAATATCTTCCTGATTCTCAATGTTACCAAAAGCTTAAAATGTCAAAAATCTAATAGATAATCTTTCCCCTCCCATTGTCACCCCTACGCCCAAAGTATCTGTCATTGTCAACAATACCAGGATCTCATCAACACGCCATACCGATTGCCTAGGAGTCATATTTGACTCATCCCTCTTCTTCATTCCTCATATTAACGCCCTCACTAAATCCTGCCTCCTCCAATTCTACCTCCGAAATATTGCTAAGATATGCTCTTTTCTCACTCATGGCGCAACCATATTCTAATTCACTCACTTATTATGTCTCACCTTGACTACTGCACCTATCTCCTAGTTGGCATTCACTGCATCCATCTTTCCCAACTTCAATCCATCAAAAATTCTGCTGCCAAACTCATCTACCTCACTCATTGCTCAACTTCTGCTGCTCCACTATGCAAATCCATAAACTGTCTTCTTATATCCTCTAGTATACAATTTTAAAACCTGACATACAAAGCTCTCGACAATTATTTCCCCCTTTCCATATCAGCCCTCATCCCCAAATATTCCCCTAAATGCCCACCACATCCACCTCTAATCCCACCATTTACCTCCTCTCACTCCCATCTGGAAGATGTCTCCAATGATGTATCCTCTCTCGGAAATTCCCTACTACCGTACGTACCATCATTACTTTTTTTTAAACATTGCCCTTTATTTCCTTTTTTATGGTGAGCTCTCATGAGCAGGCCCCACATTACCTTCTGTATCTCTTTGGACTTGTTTGTTATTATTTATTTGTCATTCTGTGTATGCAATTGAGATACCTCTGTACCTCAAGTGACCATGCTGTGGAGTATGTTAGCACTTTACAAATAGATTATTAATAATAATAATAATAATAATAATAGTAGTAGTAGTAATTAATAAATGTATGTTTGATTTATTTAACTCATTTCTTGATAGAAGTCTTTTTATTCTGCACTTTTAGTGCAATAATAATGTTCTAAATGGAGAAAGAACCTACTCCTTGAGTCTTTATAGATATTACTGTAGCATACTTTCCCCACCACCTGAGAGATGTGTGGCTTCGGTGTGTGTACAGTATATGGTGCACTACCTGTGGTGCACAGGAGATCTGAGTTTCCCCTACTGGGAACCTGGGGTATACCTGAGTCGATGTTCGGTCGGTAGCGCCTCCACCTGTACAGGATTCTATGATGTACTGTAGAATAACCCTGCTACAGGACCCGCATACAATAAAACACACACTTATGAAAGATAACAGTTTTACTGAACATAAAAAACCTAGGATATATATATACCACCAACCAGGCCACGCACGACCATACCCTCCAATGCTCCACTCCCCCACCCAAGGTGTGTGACAGCGCTGCCCCTCTATAGTGTTTGAGTTGGTGCACTGATGCGTTGGGTACCTGACAGGTGATGCCACAACCGGGCTTGCCGATGCCACAATGCTGGGATCCACGGATCCGATGCTGACAGTGCGAAGCCTCCGCCTCTACGTGGTGTGGGTCTCCCGTGTATTGCACCACCGTAAACAATATCTTTATTAATGTAGGTCGATCTATATCCTGGACCACAGGCCGCAGCCACGTGCAGCGCCTCCCTCTGCCCCTAACACTAAAATTTCTAAGCAGGGCAGGGTCCCTATCTGAGGGGTAAGTTCCTATTGCAGCCACAAACTATGTGGGAGTCGGGGCCTAGTGGGGCATAAAAGGGGGTATCTGGCCTAGTGCAGATGCCACTGACATCTGCACATAAAACTTACTCCATCCTTGTCCCAGCTCCAACTGCCATTCTCCTAACTGTCAGCTCAAACTTCAAGCACACCCAAAGTTCCAATCTGCCCTCAGGAGATTCTAGCAGCCCTATTGGCTGACCTGTGTCATGTGTTTTTCAGCCCCTGGGGCTGCTGGAACCTCTGCATGCGCGAACCTTTTCTGCGCATGCGAGCGCACAAACAAAATGGCGACATCCTTACCGGCTACCCGCTTGCAGCGGAGGTGAGGAGAGCTAAAGGGAGGACTGGGAAATATCCTCCCCCTGGTAGAAACCCCAACGACCCCGCTTGGGAACATGTAACACAACAATACAGAAAGTTATATAATAAAAATACAATAAACTATATACAACTTAACACAATATGACTCTACATAAGTTTGTACATTTCTGTAAATATTACTATAACGGATTTCATTTTGCTGCGAGCCCACTGCTGAGCCTCATAATGGGGTGCCCCAGTTGATTTATAGGTCATCCGAGTTGGAGGATGCCTAATTCTTTACTCCGATGGAGCAGTTTCTTCAGCAACTCTCTCTGGGGAGTAATAAACAAAGTCCTGAGGCTCAGCATCTCCCATTGAGGGTATAAATGTCTCTTAATAGTCTTTCTGGGGCACAAAGCACAGGCTTTTAGGATCCCGAGGTTGACTCATTGGAGCCACACTGGTAGGCGTTGAGAGGGTCCCTCCATTGGATCCTCTATGGTCTCGTTGACAGTTTCTTCACCATTGGTGTGGTCTTTGGTGGACTTATGGTTGGTGTCTTTGGCAGACTCCACTATTTTGGGCTCTTCATCTTCCACTTGTGGTTATGGTGCCAGACCCTTTCCTGGCCATCCGCATCTATTATGTGGTAGACCGGGAGGCCCGGCATCTGCGTCTCGAGCTCAAATACCCTGTCACACCAATGGTCGGCTAGTTTGTGTTTCCCGGGAATTCAGAGATTGCGGAGAAGCATGGCATCTCCAGGATGAATTTCACGGTGTCTGAACTTGTGATCATAGCTACTCTTGTTGTTGGCATTGAGCTGAGCACAGGACTTCTTGGCCAGCTGGTGGGCCTGTTGCAGACCCTCTGAAGCCTTTGCACGTATTTGAAATGAGTCGTGTTAGGTACCCCATCAGTTGATACCCTCAGATGCACATCCGTGGGTAGCCAGGCTTCTCGTCCGAATATGAGAAATTACGGGGAAAACCCGGTGGACTCATGGCGAGTACAGTTGTACGTGTGTACCAAGGTTTCCATGTGTCGGCTCCACTCAGACAATCTGAGCGCCTTTCAACGTGCCGAGCATATCCAGCAATGTCCTGTTGAATTGCTCCGGCAGAGCGTCACCATTCGGATGGTACGGAGTTGTACGGGACTTTGTGATATTAAGAATCTTGAGCAGTTCCCGGATCAACTTGCTCTCAAAATCTTGGCCTTGGTCTGAATGAAGGCAATTGGGCAAGCCATAATGTACGAAATACCTTTCCCACAGTATCTTTACCACCGTGATGGCCTTCTGTCTTTGGTGGTGAAGGCTTGTGCATATCGTGTGCAACGGTCCATGATGACCAAAACGTTACAGACACCTCGGGAATCAGGCTCGATGCACAGGAAATCCATGCACACCAAATCCATGGGACCTGAGCTCTTCAAGTGAGCCATTGGTGCGGCTTGGGTAGGTAGCGTCAAGTGCTGGATACACCTGGAGCACCGACGACAGAGTCTTTCCATCAACTCACGCATCTTTGGCCAAAAGAATCGGTGTCGAACAAACCCAAAGGTCTTCTCCACGCCAAGATGTCCATGCTCATCGTGCAAGGCTTTCAGAACCATATGTTATAGGTTCCTAGGCAGAACCAATTGTCTTCTATCCGGGTGGTTGTGATACTGTACCACCCGATAAAGTAGGCAGTTATCCATTTCAAAGTTGTCAAGTTTTCAGCCTAATATCCTGGCATTGGCCAGACCTGGGAAGTTTTGTGCGTGGTCACTGACAGAAGTTACTGAGGTAATTATGGATACCCCTCCCACCGTGACATTGTGGAGCAGGGACACACGGTACCGTAGGGCCCAGTCATTGACTTGTTGCCCTGTGGGTGTGAAAATGGCGGTCTGAAGTGCTTTACAAATGTAGACTACTGAGAAGGGCACGTCAGGTCTGATATCTCAGTAGCGCCTCCAATTGTAGCGCACTTTCCCCACTCCCAGAGAGATGTGTGACTACGGTGTCTGTATATGGTGCAATACCTGTGGTGCACAGGAGATCTGAGTCTCCGCTACTGGGAACCTGGGATATACCAGAGTCGATGTTCGATCGGTAGCGCCTCCACCTATACAGGATTCTATGATGTAGAGTAACCCGGCTACAAGACCTGCATACAATAAAACACACACTTATGAAAGATAACAGTTTTACTGAACATAAATAACCTAGGATACATATACCACCAGCCAGGCCACGCACAGCCGTACCCTCCAATGCTCCACTCCCCCACCCAAGGTGTGGGTGACAGCGCTGCCCCACTATAGTGTTTGAGTTGGTGCCCTGATGTTTTGGGTACCTGCCGGATAATGCCACACCTTGGCACGCTGATGCCACAATGCTGGGATCCACAGATCCGATGCTGATACTGCAAAGCCTCCGCCTCTATGTTGTGTGGGTCCCTCATGGATTGTACCACCGTAAACAATGTCGTTATTAATGTAGGGCGATCTGTGTCCTTGACCATAGGCCGCAGCCATCATGCGGTGTGTCCCTGTGTCCGAAACACTAATATTGCTAAATAGGGCAGGGTCCCTATCTGAGGGTAAGTCCCTATCGCAGCCACAAACTATGTGGGAGTCGGGGCATAAAAGGGGGTGTCTGGCCTAGTGCAGATGCCACTGACATCTGCACATATAAATTACTCCTTCCTTGTCCCTGCTCCAACAGCCACTCTCCTAACTGTCAACTCAAACTTCAAGCACACCCAAAGTTCCAATCTCCCCTCAGGAGATTCTAGCAGCCCTAGTGGCTGTACTGTGTCATGTGTTGTGCAGCTCCTGGGGCTCCTGGAACCTATGCATGCGCGAACCTTTTCTGCGCATGTGAGCACACAAAAAAAATGGCGGCGCCCTTACCAGCTACCCACCTGCAGCGAAGGTGAGGAGAGCTAAAGGGAGGCTACATTACATTGAACTGACTCCTTCTACAAAACCCCAGTGGACTTGGTGTGTCAGCATACAGAACGGCATTTAATAGTTTATTGCTAATAGACAAGAGCATTCATCTCCGACAGTTGCAACTTTCTTTTGGCCGTGAAAGCAGGCCCTGATCTTTGGTCAAACTTATCTTGCACTCAGGGACTGGATAGGGGGAAATGGATTAGCTCCGTGAGACCACCAGGTTCAGGCAGGTAAAATAAAAAAATAAAAATGTCTCCTTAATGTTTTACTATTGTGCAATTTAGTAACCAATGATCCTCTGACAACAGTGTCCTGATCTATTTTAATGAAGTATGAATAAAGTTTCTTTAACATTAGTAAGTATCTACTAAGTATTTTGATGACTTGTAAGTAAAATTGTTTCCTGTTATGAGAAATTGTGTTCCACCACCATATTTACCCTTTATGTGGGCATTATTTAGATCTTATTGATGCAAAGTACATAAAGTAGTGATGCTCCCTTTAGCTTTTATCCTCCAAATGTGTTCATTTAAATGAATCAAATACAATTTAAAAAATAGACACTACATCGTATTTAAAAATTAGATAGAAAAAATGTCAGGGTTTCTGCCAGTTCAATTCAGATACAGAAGTAATTACCTGTACATGAAGTATTGAAGGAGCCACTAAAAGGCAAAGGGGGAAATGGAAGAGTAGATGAAGTTTCTGTATAAAACGATGAAGTACTGTATAGAGCACAAGACAATTTGGCACACGACAGTCTCTCTCTCTCCTTATATTATATATTATTACTCTCATTTCTGTTATGGCCTTGCTTTCTAACATTACACTTTGAAGAAATTTTCAAAGGTACATCTATGTATTAAAAAGTCTTTTCATCTCAAAGATCTGAAATATTGAGGATGGATACAATTCTGCACTGTATGCATTGTTGAATAAAGGGCATTTTTAATCTGTCTTCTGTCAATAGCATCTGTCATTTATGACAACAAAAGGAATTACTTCTTTTTATAGCTTTCTACTTACTTTACATGGCTTTTGCCAATTTGGAACACTTTTGGGATGTATTGATTAATAATATACAGTAAATAGAAAAACACCACAAGCTCCCTAACAGATAGTAATAACATTTTTCCTTCAGTAATTGTCCCTACAAACAATACTTATTGTTTGTAGAAAATAATTAGGAGATCATTTCAGAGTTTTTAAGATGACAAACATTTTATGTATTTAGAGAGAGTTGCACTATGGCAGTGCAATTTTTCCAATGAACAATAATAACAATGTTTTAATCAAGGATATATTCACAACCCATGGGACTTATGATGACCCAAAGATCCTCTCAATGACATTCGTTTCTGCAAACCTGTATCCCCGGGCCCTGAAATAGAGATGGACAAAAACAGGTATGTGAAATCAGAACTAACCAGAACATTACATTCTAAAACCAAACACAACACCAAAACTCTTAAGATTTTTATGCAGAAAACTATAGGTGAACCCCGCTTCAGCTTGTAGTAGATGTGATTGTAAAAAGGGGGGGAGGTGCTGATGGGTAGGCTATATACTGTAAGATTCACAAGGAGAAAAGAAACCCAACTTGAAGCACTCAAGCCCCCTGACTGAAAGATTTATGGCAAAGTTAAAATATTTTATTAATCGTAAATGTTAAAATAAAGGTGGTGTAAAATAGACATATAGTAGACACACACTATTGATCCTATGTCAGGTAGAGTGTAACACTCTGGATCAGAAATAGGTTAAAAATGCTAATTGAGACGATGCGCATGCGCGACAACGGACTGAATGGCTGCTTGAACCTTCAGCTCCGTTCCCAGCCGGCACTAAAAGATCAATAAATGCGCTAAAACCTCACCAAATCTACTGAAAACGGCCCACATAGCCCGCAGATACCCCCAAGATGTCAAAAGGAACGCGATCAAAGCGCCCCTCCACAGTGATGACGGACTATTATAGTAAGGGGGACCAGCCACGCGCCCGCAGCCAAGAGGGCCTCCCGCTAAGTTGCTCCGAATCAGAGGGAGAGGGGGAGAATGATAATGGCAACAGAATCATGCGGAGACGCGATATGCAGGAGTTCTGCGCGGACATTAAAAGATGCCTGCAAGCCGAAGTGGCGTCCCTACGAACAGACATAAGCAGTATAGGGTCCAGAACTGACTCCTTGGAAAGGAAACTGGACACTACTGTGAAAGCACTTCATAGAACAGACAAACAATTGGCCCAAGTAAAGGACACTATTCAAGACATCCTAGATAAGCAGGAAGACTCCGAAAATCGGGAGAGAAGAAATAATATGAGGATAAGGGGGGTCCCAGAAGAAGAGACAGACCCAGAGGATTTCATGGCCCGGTGGCTGACCCAGCTGATGCCAGACAAAACGTCCCAGGAGATGCATTTAGATCGCTGCCATAGGGCCCTGAGATCCAGGCCACAACCGGGAGACCCCCCGCGGGATATCATCGCCCGCTTCCACTACTTCAGAATAAAAGAACTGTTTGCCCAGCTGACCCGTAATAACCCGTCCTTTGAGTCACATAAGATTCAAGTTTTCCAAGACATCTCCCCCACCACGTTGCTGAAAAGAAAGCAACTTACCCCAATCACCAGGATCCTCAGGGACGAAGGGGTTAAATACCGCTGGATCTTCCCTTTCGGGCTCCTGGTGTCCAGAAATGGGGCATCCACCACAATAAAGAAAGCTGAAGATGGAGGAGCCTTCCTTACAAAACTGGGCTTGCAAGATAAAATTACGGAGGAAGTGGCGGGAAACAGAGCAGCCCCGGATCCAACATGGCGGGAGGCAGGAAGAACCAACAAAAACAACCAAGCCCGCAGCCCACGGTAAAGGGTCAAACAAAGAATTAATGTTCCTCCACAGTTACAGTTGACCCTACCTCTCCGTTATCCACAGACGCCCTTGAAAACCCCACCAGGAGCCCTCTCACGGCTGCGGCACCCCCCCCCCCCCGGCAATCACATCGACACCCGGCAGAGACAAGGTCCTGATCTCCCATCGCATCACTACACCACTCACCTGTATCCCCGACGGCAGCAGAAGAGGAATAGCGGCCATCTTGGACCAGCTCCGGAGCCCGACTGAGAAGGGGCGGCAGCAGATGACGTCAGCAGGAAGGAGGCGGCACCACACGCGACAGATACGCGATCGAGGCGCCACATCCAAGATGGCGGCGGTCGTGACAAACCGGAAGAGGCGGGAGCACGAATAGGATCCCGGAAGCGGCCCAGCAATCCAGCAGCTCAACGCACCGAAGGGAGATTGCAAACAGTAATAACATAGCACACACTAACAGAGCAGCGCAGGGGGAGTAGGATACGGGGCCCCGCTCCTTTTCGGGGTAAAGCAGGGAACAAGAGCGGAAGGCCGCAGGGGAAAGCGGTAGGAGCATGCCGAGGGGAGGAGGAGGAGGAGGAAGGGGGCAGAGGGGGAGGGAGGTAGAAGCTGGAGTGCACATAGCAGCAACAGAACTCAAAGAAATACCTGTAAGCTAGGAAGGGGAGATATTAATGAGGAAACCTGCAAAGGGAGTGACAACATAGGCAAGAGAGAGGAGATGGGGAGGGTCAGAGATAGGTCCAGACTGACAAGTACCCCGGGGAAGGCAATGAAGCTAGGTGCAGCCAAATTGAGCTAAATCAAAGCTTGGGGCTAAAAGGGAAGAGACCATATCTACAAGATGTAGTAGATAGCTGGAGTTCAGCAGGCAATATGAGGGGCGTCACAAATACAGAGGAAAATGGGTCAAGTTGTGGAAAGTTAAGATTAAATGGCCAGTTTTGAGGTTATTCTCACATTTGAGGTTTTGCGCAGACTATCTCACATACGAACTTTGACGAGATCCAAGTTCGGACTAATAAAGTTGATGGTTAGACGGCTGGGACGGCGGTCCTACAGTCGCCATGTGTGTCTACCCTCGGGCTGGGGCAGCTGCCCTAGAACCTGAGGAAGTCCTGGGGAAGAGGTGGGGTGACACGGCCCTCTGGAGAAGAAAGGAGAGGGAGGGAGTGCCCCAGAGACCCACCGACCCACAGGCAAGGGAGAGAAAGTGGTACTATGCCGCTGACCACTCTCCCAAGTTGATATGTGTTTTATATGTGTTTTTTTCCTGCCCTCATGTATCCCCCGTACCTACTGTGTCTACCCCCCCCCACACTGTCTCCCACACAAGTGGTCCACCGCCGAAGCCCCGCACAGAGCTGAGTACTGCAGAGGTACAGAAGCAGCACCGTAGCGGCTCGATACACCCAAGAGCAACACTAAGAATACAAGGTCAGTACTCCGCACCAACATGCCTCTAACATTTATATCCCACAACACTAAGGGACTAAACTCCCCATGCAAACGAAAGATAGCTCTTACTGATTACAAAAAAAAGGGAGCAGATTTCATCCTTCTCCAGGAAACACACTTCAGTACCACTAGCGCCCCCAAATATTTTGACAAACAATATAACCAAGTATTCCTATCCTCCGCCCTAGAAAAGAAGCGGGGTGTAGCAATCCTAGTTCACAATAGGGTAGGCCTAATAGTAAATAATGTAAAAAAGGACCGAGAGGGCAGGTTCCTGATGCTCGTAGGATCCATAAATGCACTACCCATAACAATAGCCACGCTGTATGCCCCTAATACCCATGAGGCAGAATTCTTTAAGAAGACATTCGGCGTCATAAAAAAATTCAGCGAAGGAGCCCTAATCCTGGGAGGGGACTTCAACGTGGCTATGAACATAACTCTGGATCGTTCAGGGCCTCACAAACACAGAGCCAACCCCGGATCTTCCGCATTAGAGCAAGAATTAAAAGACCTCCAATTAGTGGATGCATGGCGAGAAACCCACCCACTTGACAAACTTTACACCTTCTACTCACACCCACACGACTCATTTAGTAGAATCGATTACTTCTTTGTGTCTAGTAGACTGGTCTCCACGGTCACCCATACGGAGATCCATGATATTTCATGGTCAGACCATGCACCGATCGAGCTAAGGTGCAAGCAGATAGGGCTGGAAAGACCTAGAGCAAACTGGAAACTAAACGACTCCCTTCTAAAGATCCCAGACCTTGAGAGAAAGATCAAAGAGGAGATTAAATACTTCTTCAGGGAAAATAAAGACAGCGTTGACTCACATATAACCCTCTGGGAGGCACATAAAGCAACACTGAGGGGGGTTTTGATTAGCATAGGAGCTCGCAAGAAAAAAGAACGCAACGCAAAAATTATTAAGGTGCAAACAGAGCTAAAACAGCACTGGGAACAACATAGAAGGTTACCCAATGCAGCGACCCTGCAACAAATAAAGGACACCCAGATTAAACTAAACCTTCTGCTCACTTCCCAGGCTGAGAAAGCGTTAAGTTGGTCAAAGAGAAGATTTTTCGAGAAAGCAAACAAACCAGATACCTTACTAGCCAATATGATTAATTCCAAAACACGCAATTATAATATCCAAGCGATAAGGCGAGAAACAGGGGAAATTACCGCCAACCCCAAGCAAATCGTAAGGGAATTCAAAGACTTCTACGCTAAGCTATACGATGGAGATAAAGTAGCTAGATCTCCAGCGAACAAGGAGGCCCTGGTGAATTTTCTAGATAGCTCGAGCATACCCTGTTTGAGCGGGGTGGACAGAGAGGTGATGGGTAGAGACTTTACAATGGAGGAACTATCGGAGGTTATGAAAAACCTGAAACCCTCTAAAGCCCCGGGCCCCGACGGGTACTCGAACCTTTACTACAAAAAATTTAGAAAACAACTAGCCCCCTATCTACTTCGTATGTTCAACCAAGTGCTGAACGGCTCCCAGTTCCCTAGCCAAATGCTCCAAGCGTCCATCTCAGTAATACACAAGACAGGGAAAGACCCAAAGGACTGTAAAAGTTACAGACCTATATCCCTAATTAATTCGGACATCAAAATTTACTCTAAATTGTTGGCCAATAGATTGAGTCTTATCCTACCCAGACTGGTGCACCCAGATCAAGTCGGGTTTATCCAGGGTCGGCAAGCATCAGATAACACCCGACGGATTATTGATCTGATAGAAATAGCCAATCGTAAAGATATACCAGTTATGGCGCTCAGTCTGGATGCGGAAAAAGCGTTTGATAGGATAGACTGGCCATACTTAGAAGCCACGCTTGGAGCGTTCGGAATGGGCGACAAATTAATAAAGGCTATATTGGCGCTATATTCGACCCCGTCGGCTAGGGTTACCCACCAGGGATTCGCTTCAGAACCCTTCCAAATTAAGAGTGGTACGAGACAGGGATGCCCGCTCTCTCCTCTCCTCTTTGCACTGTGTATGGAGCCGCTGGCGGCTCAGATACGAGACAGCAAAGACATCTCAGGTATTGCCATCGGAAACCAGACGCATAAGGTGGCACTCTATGCGGATGACGTATTCCTGACAGTATCCAGGCCCCTCACCTCCTTGCCAAACCTGCTCGATCTGCTGGGACGGTTCAGTAGGGTCTCCGGGTTCAAAATTAATCAGAGCAAATCGGAGGCTATTAATATAAACCTCCCCAAACATGTAGAAAAACTAATTGCCCTTAACTTCAATTTCCGCTGGCAAAAACAGCAAATTAAGTATCTGGGGGTCAACATCACGCGGACATATAATACAATTGGCCAAGCTAACTACCCGCGGCTGATACGGACCCTGAGAGAGGATCTCCATAGGTGGGCCAAAAATAAAATTTCATGGATTGGCAAAATCCACTGCGTAAAGATGAACTTGCTCCCTCGCCTCTTATATCTCTTTCAAACACTCCCAGTGCCGCTAAGCTTGAAGGAAACTCTCTCCCTCCAAGCTGAGATAGATAAGTTTATCTGGGGAGGTAAGAAGGCGAGGGTGAGCAAACAGATAATGCGCACACAAACGGGGGCGGGAGGGCTAGCGGTACCTTGTTTGAGGTCATACTATCGAGCGGCCCAATTATGTCAAATTGTGCAATGGCACACTAACCCCGACTCTAAAAGGTGGGTCGCGTTGGAAAGAGAGGCCTGCTCCCCATTGGAACTAGAGCACCTGATTTGGTACCCTAAGAAGGTGCGCAATAGCACCAAATTGCCGCTATCCTCAATGACCAACTCGCTGTCAATCTGGGAAAGCACAAGGCTCAAATATGGCCTGACCAGCAGGGCATCGGGCATGACACCAATCTGGAATAACCCCCTCTTTGCTCCGGGCCAGTCCAGCACAGATTTCTCTATCTGGAAACAAAATAACATAAAGCGATTGATTGATCTGGAGGGAAGACAAGGAATAAAAATCTTCGAAATAGTCAAATCAGACTACCATATCCCTAATGCCGAGATCTTTAGGTACCTCCAGATCAGGGCGTTCTATCAAAAAGTGCAGCCAAAATCCCCTATGACAAATTTCGAAAAGCTCTGTCGATCAGGGACATCCACGGTGAGACTCACATCGCAGATGTATAAAGAAGTGACCGGTTCTAGCACGACAGTAAAGGACAAAACCAGATATATGACCCAATGGGAAACAGACCTAGGAGAGGAGTTGGAGGTAGAGGACTGGACAAGGATAGTGACGGCGACCTCCAAAAGCTCTATGTGCACGACCTTAAGGGAGAACGCATATAAAGTAATGATGCGCTGGTATCACACTCCCACAAAATTAGCTAAATTTCTGCCCAGTTACTCCCCATTGTGTCCAAGACAGTGTGGACAGCAGGCAGATTTGTTGCACATGCTGTGGTCCTGCCCCAAAATCATCCCAGTCTGGGACTCAATTAAGGACTGGTTAAACATTATCACGGGTAAACCCGTCCCATTAGATCCTTGGCTGTTCCTCCTGAACAGACCAGCAATTGGGTTCACTAAAGGAGAAAATAAGTTGATAGCTCACTTTGCTATGGCGATGAGGGGGGAGACTGCAGCACGCTGGAAACAGAACATAATTCCCTCACTCCCAAATATTAGACATAGAATTTGGACGGTATGCCAGTTGGAAATGCTGACAAGCCTGGTCAACGACACTGGCGAAAATTTTGAAAAAGTCTGGGCACCATGGTTAGCCCAGAAAGAAATTCAGGGAGTGGAGAGGACCTCTATTTGGCTTTGATAGAAACAAATGCGTTCTCCCGTGAGGAAGTGCTTAACGGTAAAACCCGCACCACACTTAGACACACGCAGCAGCCCCCCCGCCCCCGCCCCCCCCCCCCCACTCCAAAACCCCACCGGCCCCAAGAGGGACCTAAAAGAAAATGAGAGAGACACACTAGTCAAAAGTTAGAGGTCCTACGGGGTATGCACAAAGTCCTCAGACGCAGAGAACCAGCATGAGAGAGGCAGAGGCGGAATCATGGAAGGAGACCCCCCGTACTCCCCCCCCCCCCCCTCCTTCCCTCCCTTTCTCTCCCCCTCTTTTTGTCTGTCTCTCCCCTCCGACTGCTGGCCGGAGTCCCCCCCCCTGTCTGTCTGTCTACCCCGTATGTCCAAAACCTTCTACCCAATTACAAAGTTAAATGACACATGCAGTAAGCTGATAATGTTTGTTCTTACGAGCCTTTTTACTGTATGCATATTATGTACTGAACAAAACAATAAAAAATATAAGTTGAAAAAAAAAAAAAATGCTAATTGAGCTGTATTTAATCAATTAACACTTAAACAATACTGTACTAGAATCTTAGGAACTGGTGTCTACGGGTAAAGAGTAGAGTACTACTGTAGGTTAGATTAACAGATTCTGTCGATAGGCAGCTAAGGGACGGGGGACAGAATCCCAGAGGATGCACTCACTAGGGGATAGAACTCAAAATAAATAAATTTAATTGATAATCACAAGAAAAAACACATCCTAATTAAAACCTGAAATTTGAGCGCATGTTTGCCACAGCGAAATCTGGTGTGCTAACTATGAGCCTATTCTTGGGTATGAATACTGTAATAGTGATCCAAACAAAATACTTGATAAGAAAGGGCTAAATAGTGAATTGTCGCCTGGTGGTGATAATGGTATGGGTAGGTACCCGCTCGATCATTTATATATGTATACCTCCAGATATCATTAGTGGAGTGATCACATATAAATCATACTGTATGTGGAGTGGGTACACAAATAGAGTACTGATGTGCTACTACCCACTCAAAAAAGGAGGGGCTGAGGTTATTGCCAATGAGACTCCTGTATACATACAGTTAGGTCCGGAAATAATTGGACACTAACACAATTTTCATAATTTTGGCTCTATACGCCACCACAATGGATTTGAAACGAAACAACTGAGATGCAATAGAAGTGCAGACTTTCAGCTTTAATTCAAGGAGTCGAACATAAATATTGTATGAAACTTTAGGAATTGCAACCATTTCCATACACAGTCCCCTTATTTCAGGGGCTCAAATGTAATTGGACAAGTTAACACAATCATAAATAAAATGTTCATTTTTAATACTTTGTCGAGAATCCTTTGCAGGCAATGACTGCTTGAAGTCTGGAATGCATGGACATCACCAAACGCTGGGTTTCCTCCTTTGTGATGCTTTGCCAGGCCTTTACTGCAGCTGTCTTCAGTTGTTGTTTTTTCGTGGGTCTTTCTGCCTTAAGCTTTGTCTTCCGCAAGTGAAATGCATGCTCGATGGGGTGGAGATCAGGTGATTGACTCGGCCATTGCAGAATATTCCACTTCTTTGCCTTAAAAAAAATTCCTGGGTTGTTTTCGCAGTATGTTTTGGGTCATTGACCATCTGTAAAGTGATGCGCCGTCCAATCAACTTCGCTGAATTTGGCTGAATCTGAGCAGACAATATATCCCTATACACTTCAGAATTCATCTGGCTGATTCTGTCTTCTGTCACATCATCAATAACCACTAGTGACCCAGTGCCATTGTAATCCATGCATGCCCATGCCATCACACTACCTCCACCGTGTTTTACAGATGATGTGGTATGCTTCGGATCATGAGTCGTTCCAAGCCTTCTCCATACTTTCTTCTTCCCATCATTCTGGTACAGGTTGATCTTAGTTTCATCGGTCCAAAGAATGTTGTTCCTGAACTGGTCTGGCTTTTTTAAATATTGTTAGGCAAAGTCTAATCTTGCCTTTCTATTCTTGAGGCTTATGAATGTTTTTCACCTGGTGGTGAACCCTCTGTATTTGCTCTCGTGAAGTTTTCTCTTTATGATAGACTTGGATAATGATATGCCTACCTCCTAGAGAGTGTTCTTCACTTGGCTGGATGTTGTGAATGGGTTTTTCTTTTCCATGGAAAGGATCCTACGATCATCCACCACTGTTGTCTTCCGTGGACGTTCAGGCCTTATTGTGTTGCATAGCTCACCAGTGCGTTCTTTTATTCTCAGAATGTACCAAATTGTTGACATTGCCATTCCTAATGTTCCTGCTATCTCTCTGATGGATTTTCTTTTTTTTGGCAGCCTAAGGATGCCCTGTTTCACTTGCATTGAGAGCTCCTTTGACCGCATGTGGTGGGTTCACAGCAACAGCTTCCAAATGCAAATGCCATACCTGGAATCAACCCAAATGCAAATGCCATACCTGGAATCAACTCCAGACCTTTTACCTGCTTAATTGATGATGAAGTAATGAAGGAATAGCCCACACCTGTCCATGAAACAGCTTTTGAGTCAATTGTCCAATTACTTTTGGTCCCTTGAAAAAGAGGAGGCTACATATTAAAGAGATATAATTCCTAAACCCTTCCTCCAATTTGGATGTGAATACCCTCAAATTAAAGCTGATAGACTGCACTTTAAGCCCATGTTTATTATTTAACTGTAACTTGAATTTATTTTGGTACACAGCCGAAATAACAAAACTTGTATCAGTGTTCAATTATTTCTGGACCCAACTGTATATGGAACGGGTACATAGTGGTGAAAATAACACTGCAGTCGTAATGCTGCTGCTGGATTGATGCCTATTCCCTACTAGCAGGTAGGGGTACACATCTTGCTCTGCTACAGATATGTATCAAGTGGTTGACGCCGTGCCACACTGTGTCAATTTTCTTGTAAGACATAGCAGTGATAGTCAGAGGCTACAGTTAACCAAATAGGCAGTTAGTCATTAATCCCAGAGGTGACGGGGACATACTGGAAAGCGCGAGTCCCCCGATCCGTCACAGTATCCCCCCCTTGAAGATCGGACTCCGGACGATTCTGCCTAATGACTTATGAGGGAACGTCCGGCGAAACTGCCTAAGGAGCCTTGGGGCGTGAATGTGGTGAGACGGTATCCAGGAACGTTCCTCTGGTCCATAACCCTTCCAATGGACAAGGAATTGTAATCGGCCTCTGGACCAACGAGAATCGAGTATGGAGTGGACTTCATACTCTTGTTGACCTTGAATGGTAACAGGGTTGGGTTTTTGAGGACGATCTGGAAAGTGATCAATTTGGATAACCGGTTTAAGTAAGGACACATGGAACACCGAGGGAATCCTCATGGTGGGGGAAAGTGCCAAACGGTATGCGACCGGATTGATCCTCTCTAGGATTTTAAAAGGACCCAAGAATCTCGGAGCCAGTTTCTGAGAAGGAGTCTTGAGCCTTATATTTTTAGAGGATAACCAAACTCTGTCTCCGGATTTAAATGATGGACCCGCTTGACGTCGCCGATCTGCCTTCGTCTTTTGTCTTTGAACAGCAGTTTGTAAGGATTTTAGAATCTTTCTCCAAGAGTTTTGAAGAGTGGAGACATGAGAATCTGCTGCGGGAACATCAGAGGGGAGGGAGGAGAGGGGAAGACTGCTAGGGTGGAATCCAAAATTAATGAAAAAAGGCGACTCTTGCGTAGACTGATTTTTTAAGGAGTTAATAGCAAACTCGGCCCAGGGTAATAAATCCACCCAGTTGTCTTGAGATTCGGAGACGAAACATCTGAGATACTGCTCCAAGGTCTGATTCATTCTTTCCGTTTGATCGTTGGCCTGAGGGTGATAACCCGAGGAAAATAGAAGTGAAATCCCAAGTCTCTGGGAAAACGCACGCCAAAACTTAGAAATGAATTGAGAACCTCTGTCAGAAACAATTGAAATAGGTACACCGTGTAATCTGAAAATTTCCTTTGAAAAAATGTCGGCTAAAGTAGCTGAGTTAGGAAAACCCTTGAGGGGTATAAAGTGTGAATGCTTGGAAAACCTATCTACTACAACAAGGATGGTATTCATCCCTTTAGAATGGGGAGTTCCACAATAAAGTCCATAGAGACATGTTTCCAAGGTTGCTCCGGAATGGGGAGGGGCATAAGGAGACCAGAGGGTTTGTGACAGGCGGACTTGCTCTGGGCACAGACCGGACAATCACTGGTGAAGTTGAAAATGTCCTTGTTCATCTTAGGCCACCAAAAGGTCCGTTTGATAAGATCTGCTGTCTTCTTGAAGCCTGGATGACCGGCCAATCTTGAAGAATGCCCCCAAAGTAGTATTGTGCGGCGAATACGTGGAGCTGCGTACAAACGTCCCTCTGGCACCCTAAATCTCCTGGGAATGTGAACCTGGGCTTTGTTAATTTTATCCAGAACATCGAAATTATTGGCGGAAATTATACATTTGGCAGGTGAAATTGATTCAGAGAATTCGTAAGAGTCGTTCTCCGTAGTGAACTGACGAGAGAGAGCGTCGGCCTTAATATTTTTGTTGCCGGGAATATAGGAAATGGTATAATTGAATCGAGAGAAGAACAGTGCCCACCGAGCCTGACGGGATCCTAATCGCCGAGCACCCTCAATATACAGTAAGATTTTGTGGTCAGTGAGGATGGCTATAGGCTCCTTGGTACCTTCAAGAAGATGCCTCCATTCCTGGAGAGCCAATTTAATGGCCAATAGCTCACGGTTCACAACATCATAATTTCTTTCAGCCGAAGTGAACTTCCGAGAAAAGAATCCACACAGGATAGAGTTTTTCCTGTGGAGTGGATCTCTGAGAGAGTACTGCACCAGCACCCACATCAGAGGCATCAACTTCTAGCGTGAAGGGAAGAGAAGTATCTGGATGCCGTAGGATGGGTGCAGACACAAAGGCTTTCTTGAGGAATTCGAAGGCTTCTATGGCTTCGGGAGACCAAGTCATCGGATCAGCACCCTTCTTGGTTAAGGCAGTGATCGGCATAGCGTTGGTAGAGAAATTACGGATGAACTTCCGGTAATAATTGGCAAAGCCAAGGAAGCGTTGCACCGCCTTGAGTGAAGTCGACAGGGGCCAGTCGAGTACAAACTTCAATTTCTCAGGATCCATAGTAAAGCCTTGGTTGGAGATAATAAAGTATAGGAAGGCTGTGGTCGTCTGAAGGAACAAACATTTCTCAATTTTTGCGTAGAGGGGATTAGCACAAAGGCTACAGAGTACCAGTCGGGTATGGCGAATGTGCTCCTCTAAGTCCTTAGAGAAAATGAGGATGTCGTCCAAATATATGATAACGAATGTCCCCAAAACATCCTGGAAGATATCGTTCATGAACTCTTGGAAAACAGCAGGAGCATTGCACAGGCCGAACGGCATCACTAAATACTCATAATGTCTAGAATGCGTGTTAAACGCGTTTTTCCATTCATCCCTGTCTCTTATTCGAATAAGATTATAGGCCCCTCTTAAATCGAGTTTGGAGAATATAGATGCTCCTTGTAGACGGTCGAAGAGTTCAGAAATTAAAGGGAGAGGGTATCAGTTCTTTACCGTAATTTTGTTAAGCCCACGAAAGTCGATACAAGGTCTTAAGAAGCCATCCTTCTTCTTCACGAAGAAGAAGCCTGCCCCGGCGGGGGAGGTAGAGTTGCGGATGAATCCTTTCTCCAGTTTCTCTTGGATATAAGTTGTCATAGCTTCTGTCTCTGGCACAGATAAGGGATATGACTTGGACTTAGGGAGAATAGTTCCTGGAATTAAATCAATAGGACAATCGTAGGGGCGATGGGGAGGCAATACCTCAGCTTGTACATTGTTGAAGACATCTAAATACTTGTGATACACTGTCAGCAGAGCGGACAAGTTAGAGGAAGTGGTGTCCAGGCCAGGGAGCACGGCAGCAGGAGGGGGAGTAACCGTCTTCTCTGAGGTGGTAGTCCATTGAATGGGTAACACATCGGTCCAATCTATACGCGGATTGTGAAGCTGCAGCCATGGCAATCCTAGAATAAGCTGGACAGTAGAGGAGTGAAAGACATCGAAGACCATTACCTCATTATGGCCATCCGCGGTGGTCAGGGTAAGTGGAATGTACTCCCAAATGATGAAAGCTGGCTGAAGCGGGCATCCATCGATAGCCTCCAGGCCAATGAGCGATCTTTTCTTGACCAGAGGAATTCGGTTCTTGCAGGCGAAGGAGTGATCAAGAAAGTTACCACCGGAACCAGAGTCGATGAAAGCTTTCACTCCTATTTGAAGATGAGGACCCGCCAGCGTTACAGGGAGCAAAAGCTTTTTAGGTAATTCCTTAGGGAGAGAGGGGCAGGGAGAGATAGTACCCAGTAGAAGCCCCTCTACCTTTACTGGGCGTTCCCGTTTCCCGGTTTCAAAAGACAGTTTCGGAGCCGGTGCTCAGGGGAACCGCAATAATAGCAGAGACCCTCCTCACGACGTTGTGCTTTCTCAGCAGCCTGAGGTTGTTGGCTACTGATCTGCATCGGTTCAGGAGCATCAAATGCAGGGAAGGGCGAAGGAGTAGACCTATGAAAAACAGACGGAGGGGGAAGAGAGCGAGAACAGTGACGCTCATTTCGTCGTTCTTGGGTAAGTTGATCCATACGGATGCTGAGTGCAATGAGTTCTGCAAGGGAAGAAGGCCGAGCGTGAGCTGCGAGGTCATCATTTAGAGTGTCGGACAGACCGTGCCAGTATGCTGCGGCAAGAGCCTCGTCGTTCCATTGGGTCTCTGCGGCGATGATGCGGAACTCCACCGCGTATCTTGCAGCTGACCTCCGCGCCTGCGTGATATGGAACAAAGAAAAACAGCAGTTACCCTACATGCTGGTGTATCAAACACCTGTTGAAACTCATGCCTGAACCTGGGATAGTCTTGGGTTAACTCAGGTTTGTGTTCCCAGAGGGGAGAAGCCCAAGCGAGAGCGTCGCCAGTGAGTAAGGCGTAAATGTAGGCCACCTTGGTACGGCCAGTAGGAAAGAGGGAGGGGGACATCTCAAATTGAACCTCAAATTGATTCAAGAATCCCCGGCAAGTGAGGGGGTCCCCATCGTACCGGTTGGGAGGTGGTATACATGGTCCTAGATTACTTATAGCCATAGGAACAGAGGGTGACGGGGCAACTGGGGTTAACTGGGAAGACAAATTGGCAAGTTGTTGTGACACAGTGGTCAGTTGGGAACTGACAAATTGCAATTGTTCCACAGAAACACCTTGGCCCACCTCAGGGGGGTCTACATTTGTTGGGCTCTGCATAATGTAATGACTGTATGCCCGCAGACCAGGCCAGTCCCCAGTACTGAGGTCGGTAAAGGTATAAGACGCACCCACAGCAGTGAGGGCGTGCCCGGAGTGTGGTAATGCATTGCCGGGCCTGGTAAGAAAGGGTTAACGTATACTTGCAGAGTCCGGGGTGCCAGAGATCAGATAATAATGTCCATGTGCCAGAGTTCAAGGATTGGAGAGGGCAGCGTAGTGATGTCCATAAACCAAGGTCCAAGGGCTGGAGAAAGCAGAGTAGTCAAATCCAAATCAGTACAAGTTCAAGCCAGGGGATTCCTAACAGGAGCAGGGACAGGAACCAGCGCTGAAACAAACAAGGGAGCTTGGCATAGACACTGCACACACAGGAGTCACAGGAAAGCTATGCAGAGCAATGAGTAAGAGGACAGAGTGGGTTTATAAAGAAAGGAGAACCAATAGGGGAGAGAGGAGGAGCAGAGGGTTGAGTGAGAGTTTGCAGGGATAGGTCAGAGAGAGCAGGGGAGGAGACAGGGGAATAATTAAGAGATATGGCTTGTAAGCCACGCGGGGCAGAGCTAGCGTTTAGGGATGGCAGATAACTGGAGCGTGTGCGCGCACCCTCTGTAAGGGTACTATGCGCGTGCACCGCGCGTGTCGCAGAGCGTGAGAGACGTAGCGCTGCGTGGGCGCTTGGCAATGAGGGAGAGAGGTTTGGAGAAGCGGAGGAGCAAGGAAATGTGGAGGCTGGGGGAATAGAGACACGCCGGGGGCAACGGGTGCCACGAAGGGGAGCAAGCGATTGCGAACGCGTGCGCACATTGCGGAGAATGCGCACATGACCTGAACATGCGTCAGGGCACACCAACCGTGCACAGAGGAATGGCCATGAGGAAAGGAAGGGGAAGAGTGAGTACGCAGGGAAGAGGGAGGGCTAGAGGCAGTGGAAACAGAGGTGACGGGGACACGCTGGGAAGCGCGAGTCCCCCGATCCATCACACTAAGGGACATTAGATTGTATTTTGCTATGTATTCTTTCTGGCAACGGAGGACATGGACCTGCAGTAAGCTGACGAGGATGCCCTACATGTTGCCAGGGGTAAGTAGAATGGTTTTTATTTACTTTATTTATGATTCATGATGAATGTTGTGTTAAATAATGGGCAAATACTCTATTATCCATATCTACATAAAAGTCATTTTGCCCATTACTGTACTGTATGTGCTTTGGGTTGTGTATTGTTGTTTGTTGTTTATTAAATATTGTAATAGTTTTTGGGGGCCTAGGAGGTGGGTAGTAGGGCTGTTGTGTGTATTTTTCTAATTGTGGGTAGTGGAGGTGGGTGAAGTGGGTATTATCCCCAAGATTGGGTGTTTACGCCTACCGGGTAGGTAGTGGGGGAGGGTGGGTTAACCCCTTAATTACTATACCGGTTACTAACCGCTAAGGTGATTAAGGGGCTAGGGGACATTAGATTGTCTTTTTTATTGTTCTGTTTTGTTGGTAGCAATGGAGGGCATGGACGGTGATGAGTACAGCCTTCATCGTGGCAGCCTTGCAGGGGTGAGTGCAAGATTTATTTACTTTATTTATGCTGCTTAATGTTGTATTTTAAATGGGCAAATGCACTATTATCCATATCTCGATAATAGTAATTTTGACCATTATTGTACTGTATGTGTTAGGAGGAGAGGGGGGGGGAGGTGTGTATTTATTTAAAAGTATTTATTTTTGAGTTTTTGGGGGGCACAAGATTGGTACCGCAGGCAAGCAGGACCCCCGGATACCTGCGGGGAACAACTACCAGTACAGTCCAAACGACAATGAAAACCAGATGAACCTACATCCTGCTACCTGCCCCAACCTGGCTATACCTGTATGGCTCCATCTGGCTACCTATCCCAATATCATCAGAATCCTGACCACATGGTCAACTCGAGCAGCTATGTACAGTACACCCCTGACATTCGATCATCCCCACCCGGTTGGCAAGGTTTATAATGAAGGTAAATATAATGTAATGTACAGTAGTAACCATAATTCCCAATGACATGCATACAGTACTGTACTGTATGCATGCCATATCTGGTAAATGCATTGATGCATGCACACTAAAGTGGGAGTTCACACATGCGCACTTTGGTGTGCATTCGCACATTAGTTCTACAGTACCTGTATACAGTACAGTACTTAAACCATTACCGACTTTTTTTTTCAGAAATGAAAGCGTCAAATCGACAGCCAGAAGATGATGTTGATGAAAGTCGAAAACGACTATATTTTAAACTTTATTTTTTTACTTTTATATTACCTGCTTCACAATTCAAAAAATGTCATATTAAAATTCATATTTCTTAAGTTTTCTGGTACTTTCTAAATGCTTGTATTTTACGCTTGTTTGGCACAGCACAATACTATTATATTACTATAGATTTATGTGATCACTTTAATAAAATTTCCCACTGAAATGTTTCATGCTTTGGCAGCAAGGTTTCAAATTACTGTAGCTTTCCCCGGCCAGCTGAGAAATTCCACTTCCTGTTTAAAGACACATATGGTTGTTGCATTCCACTTCCAATGCAGCCACCTGTATCCGACCATGCACTGGGAAAATACTGTGGCTATCTCACGGTAAGCGCCGTGAGATTTCTGTGAGATTCTGCAGCCAGACTAATGGCCCATCTGGTGAACACAATGGGGATTTGAATGGGACTGCAGGAACCACCGCTGTGTTAAACCGATGGGCCATTAGTCCGGCTGCCGAATCTCATAGAAATCTCACCGCGTTTACTGTGAGATAGCCACAGATTTTCCAAGGCAAGATGTCGGCTACAGGTGGCTGCATCTGTAGGACACAACACATTATAATAATGAACAACAACTAACTAACTAAAAACACTCTCTATCAGCGCTCGATCCAACAAATATTGTGTGAAAAATAGTGAATACACTAAAACAATTTCTGTGTAAGTGCAAAAAATCAGCAGCCAAGGGGACGACAAACAATAGACGGTTCCAAATCTACTAAACAAAATACATATACAAAAGCAGTGTCCCCGGCGTTAATGGGTTGATGTCCACAATACCATACTCCAAGGACAGTCCTGGATGGAATGACAGTCCTGGCAGATGGATGGATACACCAACAAAAGTTCTGAATGGATTGAATAGTCCTCATAATTGATTCCATGTGGTTTCTGTAATCAAATAAGAACAAAGACACACCAATTGCGCAGAATAATAGACCACAATTGACTACGTCACACGTAACCCACAAGCATTCATCAGTCCATACTAATTCTTGAAGCGTGGTCAATACGTGTGACATGTCTCTTAGATATGAGGGAAGCTGTATGACATACTTCTGCAAGAGGAAGTCCAAAACCTTGTGGGGTCCGTGGATATCGAGGTGGAGAAGGGGCCTGTAACAGATTCTCTGCCCTGAACCAACAAGAGTATATCTTGTAAGTTGGGATTTCCCCATTTTTGCTTAGGGCTTTGGGGTTTAGTATACTGCTCAATTGGTGTGTCTTTGTTCTTATGTGATTACAGAAACCACCTGGAATCAATTCTGAGGACTATTCAATCCATTCAGAACTTTTGTTGGTGTATCCATCCATCTGCCAGGACTGTCATTCCATCCAGGACTGTCTTTGGAGTATGGTATTGTGGACACCAACCCATTAGCGCCGGGGACACTGCTTTTGTATGTCTACAACACATTATAATGCCTCGAATAACAATGGAAAATTGAACTTGTAAAAAAAAATATTCTCTAAACAAGGAGAGAATACATAATGTGATGGATAGTTTTCATATTTAACAAAATTTAAAAAAAGACCCCTGCTGTGTTGATCCGATTGGCCATTAGTCTGGCTGCAGAATCTGCAGGGATACCTTTGGACCTGCAATGGCCCGTGGGTGCCCACGGGGACCCTTGGATCTCCAAGGGTTCCTGCCGGTCCCTGTGGGTCTCTGCCGGCCTCCGGCCTCCAGTATCTATCCTGTGCACTAAAACTAAAATAAACTGTTTTTATGCATTGTGCAATATCTTTAGTGCCAGCCTTTAGCCGGCACCAAAATATTGCACCTTTTAAAAGTATGATATGCTTATCACTGCTTAGTGAATAGCAGTTTCTGTAAAAAAAATAATTTGGGGTATTTTTTGCCTTATCGTAAAGCTTTTTTTGTTATAGTACTCAAAAAAGCTGTTTCAGTGCTCTGTTATCAGAGCTTTGTGAATAGCAACACAGGCAATATCGCATTATAAGGACATTTATAGTGCTGTAAGCCACTTATTAAAGTTTAGTGAATAAGCCCCTTTGTACGTTAAATATGGCCAACGTTATAACCTTAGAGTCAATCGGAAATGAATCCGGATACAAGAAAAAAATATATATACATATTTGGAATAAGGTGCATGTCTCCCAAGAAGCATAACCGTGCTTCCAAGTAATCAGGGAAACAAATTCGGCGGGTAGACAGCATACTTCAGCATTCAAAGACTCACTGTTTCAGGTTTCTTTGTGCATGTAAAGAAGAATGACCAGAAGACTTCCATCATGATAAATTACCTTTACAATCCAGGAATCCGGCAGACATCCCCCAAAAATGAAGTTTCAGGCCTACATGGCCTTTATAATATATCTATTAATAGAATAATAACATGCCACGATTTATACATGTCGACGGATGCCATCAACAAAGTGAGGTCAGCTCTGGTGAGGGCATCCATCAACATGATTAAATTCTGGCACATTCTGTGGACACCTATCTGATCAAAGGTCATATGGGCCTGTAACATTGTTTTTGGGGATGTCTGCCTTATTCCTGGTCAGTAAAGGCAATTATTTATCATGATGGAAGTCTTCTGCTGATTTTTCTTTACAGACACTAAGAAACCTGAAACAGCGAGTCTGGATGCTTGAATGGACTGTCTCCCCTTCATATTTGTTTCTAATGTTTTTAACCTTCAAATTTCCCTCAAACTTGGATAGTCCCCTTAGAAAGTGTGTTGTGTCCTTGAAATATGAAGGTACTACAGTATGGTGACTATGGATTCAAGACGTATTAAGAAAAAGCCCTAGCGGTTAAAAAAAATGAATCGGTCCCAGCAACAATTGACCTTCCAGGTGGGTCGTCCAGATTTTTATGAACTTTGGGAAGAATATAAAAGACCGACGTAATCGGACTACGTTCAATTCAATATTCCTTCAGCTTTTTTTGTTATGATATTATTCCCAAAGGCATCACCAATCACTTTATCAATCTCCCTCTGGGTGTCAAAAATTAGGTTATGATCGACCTGTGTATATTTTTTCTATTGTTAAATTGTCTTAATCTCCTGGCGATACTTACAGTATTCTTATCCATGATCACCATTCCCCCTCCTTTATCTCCCTGTTTAACTACTATTGTGTGGTCTTCCCTGCTTGCTTCATTCCATGAACTCTGATTTTTAAAGCAGGCCCACCAATATTTAACCTACAAATAGAAAAATGTAAGAAAACTTTTAACAAACTACAAACAGGATCATAATAGAGTCCAACTAGAAGCCACAAATAGAGGGGTATAAAATGAAATTATCTATTTAAGTGCCATTTGTCAATTGTGTGTATATACATTTATTATAGTATATTTCATTTATGTTTTTAAATCACAACTTTGGGGGGGCATATAAAGTAGAGCAGGTTGTTTTGCAACTCAAAATGACACCTATTTCTGAACATTTGTGAGAAAGAATCCTAAGGAATCATGCCCATAATAATAGACAGTGTGGGTGAAGGCATTTTTGTATTGCAGGTATCCTTTATTGAGGGTTTATGATTAAATAAATCCCTTGTGGTGATATTTAGATTCAGATAGTATCCATTTATAACATGCAGTTGGTATATGTGATAATGATCACAAAAGAAGTTAATGTTTTATGCTATGGCAAGAAGAAGTAATTTTAAGCATAGCTTGAAGTGATTGTGGATAAAGATAGAAATATATAAGCATTTCCAAACAAAAGAACATTTCAACAATTTAAATCACTCGGAGAACTATGTGTTGCTTCCTATATTCAGAAATTACTGTTTACCAGCAGGGTCACTACCTGGCAGTTTCTAAGCACATTATTCTGGTCAGCAAGACTATAAATCTATTCTTATTATCTTAATTTAAATTTGTATTATCTTTAATCCATCAGATATACTGTAGTGTGATATTCATGTCTAAATTAAAAAAAAAAACTAGCTTGAATCTATATCCATACATCCTCCAAGTCTTTTCTTGTACCATAAGCCTTTTCCGGGAAATGAGTTAAAACCTGGTAATACTGAACTAAACTCAGTACTGGTGTTCAAAACATTTTCTTATATTACACAAAATCTGAACATTAATTAGGGGGAAAATAGTTGTTTTTAATTAGTCAGCAATTAAACTATTCTTTTCAACAAATAAGAAAATGGGAGAATATGTGATTTCAATGATCTTGTATATACTGTACAAAGGGCGAGGGAAATAGCATGAGAAAGGGCATTCTTCTATTCTTCTTTTCTTCTGCAGCATGTAGGGACATTCATCGTGACAATGAAACAGTCTGTATGAAATGGCATATGTATACAATGATTTTTTTTGTTATTTAAATGTTACATTCATAAGTATGATTATCTAGGATGGAAAAAAGCTTTTGATGCCAGCCACTAATTTAGTCTACTCATCTGAGACATCATGTGTAGAAAAGTAAAGGAGAAGTGAAGCACAGGTTAGTCGATAAGAGGCATCTTTTTATTTGGAGGTCTAACATATAATTCAGAACTAGAAAGCTGACAAAGAACAGACCTTGTGAATTCAGAAGAGGGGTCTGTGATGTTATTCTTATGAAAAAATGCTTCCCCTAACCTTTCTCACCAAGCCACTTAGCTTGTTCATTGGTGCTAATATATTTTATCCTTGATCACTAGCATGGTATTATTCTTTTTCATAACATTGTGTGTCTTCTAAATTCAAAGCTTTTTTGGCTATCTTTATATGCAATTCAGCCCCTAAGTAAACCGAATAAAAAATTACTCACTTTGTGCAAACTAAAATGGAGAGTTCCAGGTCATTTGTATTTATTTATTGGGCTTTTTTGTCTTTGTGACAACCAGTAATGGCAGAAAAGTATATGAAATTACACTTTATGGTGTTATGTCACAGCATACTGTAGCCCCCTTTCCTTATGACTAAGGGAACTATGCGTGCTGATATACCTGTACGCTCACAGGAGGCCTAAGCCTCTGCCACTGGGAGCCTTGAGTGAGCTCTTTCTCCTCTCGGTAGAGAACCTCCACTTATGAAGAATCCCAGTGAGCGGGATAACCCTTCACATGAACCAGTAACAGTAATAAGTGATACACATACAGGTATATAACTAAGGTTTACTGACACACCCACATATAATAACATTAACAATCACAATGCCCAATGCAATACCTACACAATACCCAACACTCCGGTGTGGTTCCCCCAAAGTAACGAGGTACCCTAGGCACCTAGAACACCCGTTGTTTTTAGAACAGTCCCCACCCAGATTGTGAGGTAGCACTACCCCCCTTGTGTGGTGATGGTGCACAGTGGGTACCTTCCTGGCTATGACCAGGGTATAGTGAAGATCTTCTCTTGGCAAAGACGAATCCATGGTCCCATGATGCGGGGTCTGCAAAATCCCCTCACGCCTTGTCCTGGTGCACCTTGAGAGGCGAGCTCCAGCTTGAGTGTCTCACCTAATGTCTCTGGTATGGCTGGTGGCCTGGTCCCAGACTGCAGGCTGCAGTTCACCACGTGGCATCCCTCCAATGACGTGGTGACTTGAATCAGGAGTCTCTAAGAGGGAAGGTTCCCATCTAGGGCCTTCCCTGCAGCACTCAACTGTGTGGAAGGATTAGGGCCTAACTGAGCCTTAGGGTAAAGCTCTGGCCTAGCCCAGGAGCTTTCTTGCTCCCTGGACACATCCTCTCCCTTTGCTGCCCCTGTTAAGACTGCTTCACGCTCCCTGTTCGCACCAAGAGTTATTCCTGCTTCCTCCTCCTCTCATTGGTGGGCTGGCCCCATGTGATCCCTACCTCCCTAAGAATCTTGGGACTTGTAGTCCCACAGTATGCTATGTGGAGCCACTTAAGATGGCTGCCACAACCTTGATCTCACTGTGCATGTGCACCTTTTCTTCTGCGCATGCGTGATATCCAAAATGGTGGCCCCCGCACTCCGGCTCCGCCTCAGAGCTCTGTCGACTCCAATTGCCCTGGCAACTTCCTCCCTGGTATGTAGAAAGAAAGGAGCACAGCATCCGCATCAGTAGATCAAAAATAGATAGGGCAACTCCAGATGTAGTAAAATTGTATTTATTGCACAATCAGCTTAGCAATGAAGGTGTAGGAAACACACCAGGAGAATGTCTTAGAAGAATGCATTTTATTGCAAATTTTGCACTTGCTACATGGGAAGGAACCCTTAGGGAGAGTTGTGGTGTTGTGGTAGGTCCTACTTCTGAGACAAAAAGACTAGGGGATAAGTGCCTGCTATGGTTTTGGCCTTCCTATAGACCACATTTGGACCAGAGGATATGAATGGCTTCAGAACAGGGTCTAAAGTGAGCACTGGCCAATGGTTTTTAAGTATAGATTTGATTTGGTAAGCCTGAGCACTAAAGGAAGTAATGAACAAGGGTGAATCGCCCGTAAGGGACTTCTTAATGGGCCTCCCGAACAGTTCCTCCCTGTCCATAGCGGAGACCTCCCGAATGGATCTACAGAGGTCTTTTGAATCATAACCGCGTTGTAAAAACCAGTTATGAAGATCCTCAACCTGGAGATCGTAGTCTGCTTCAGTTGAACAATTTCGCCGGAGGCGTATCAGTTGGCCCTTGGGTATATCCTTAATAAGAGCCCTTGGGTGGCAGCTGTTCGAATGTAAAAAAGTGTTTCGGGAATTAGGCTTCCGAAAAATATCTGATTGTATATTAAGTGAAAGATCAATATAAAAATAAAGATCCAAATAATGTATGTGATGATGATTAAACGTGCATGTGAATTTAAGGTTATAATCATTGTCATTTAGAGTACTAATAAAAGAAAGTAGTGTGGGTATATCACCCTCCCAAATAAAGAGTAAGTCATCAATAAAGCATTTATAAAAGAAAATGTGCTCCCTATAAATGTTCCTATCTCTAAACACGTGGAACATAGTGGATAGAGGCATGTGGATGCCTCACAGTATGAACATAGATTGGGATCTTACTCATTTTTTGTAACTGACTACATTTATTATATTTATGATGGATAGTTATGTTGTTATAGTCATTATTATTATTATTATTATTATTATTATTATTATTATTATTATTATTATTATTATTATTATTTTGATTTAATATTTGTTTATATTTAATAATCACTCCAAGTATTCTATATGGGTTACTGTTTGCACTTAATTCTTGTTATATGTACATATAACTTTTCCTCATATATATTACATATCACTATTTGTATTATTTATGAATAAGTATACTAATATGTGTATAGTCACCTATTCCTTTGATGGAAGTTATATCCATTATAGCACATACATTACACTTATTTAAATTAGGTTATTTATTGCATCTGATAGGTTGTTTGAGTTTCATATTTTATTATTTCTTTATATATGCATTTACTTAAATTAAGGATTTGCTTATACAGTAGGTAATTATTAGTTGTTGTCGTGTGCTATGTCAGCATGCTGTGTATCTTTGGTAGCAATGTATGGTTACATTTTTTCTAAGTATATCTTATTTTGTAATTGATTGTTTGTATTTGAGTAATAAAGTTTGTTTTGTTTTTAATTTAGTACACATGACCTCCATGGCCTGCAAGGAAGTAGCGCACGCTTTCGTTCCAGCCTAGGTTGGTGTCGCGTGGCGGTGACGTCATTCCAGGTGCCAGATCACTCTGGCTGTCTTGGGATGTAGCACAGCAGCGTGACGGACCCCGGACGCGCGGGTATGATGCGATACCAGTAGGTTTTGGCGTGAATTGTGCAGGTATAAAGATTGCAATGGTGTACTGTCTCAATTACACCTAGATAAAGTCCCTACGGGATGAAACGTGTTGGTGCGTTAGTCCTTTCATCACTATTGTGTACTGATTAATTAAAATCCTTTAATTTTTTTACCTGGAGTTGCACTGAATTTTTTTTTTCTATGGATGGCGTTTTTGCTGTGCTCCTTCGCTTAACACCCTCTGCTTGCTAATTGATAATTAGATAGGGCCACCAAAAACCTGTGACCGGTGGCATACAAATTGGCAGGGGTCAAGATGTAGGTCAACGGATTGTTGTTGGTCCGTACCTCAAATGAGACCTGTGCAGGTAATTGTGTACTTTATCGACTACTGCCCACTGGAGTGCTAGAAATTCCAGTTTGTGAACGGGATAGTTTTGTTCACTCTGCGTCAAGCTACGACTCACATACACCACTGGGTGGAGACCAGCAGGGTATTTTTGATGTACTGGAACACGGCTTCCTGACCATTGAAGCTGGCATCCACATGCAGGGTGTACGCCTGCTCTGAATCATCATAGGCCAGGGCAGGGGCTTCCGTGAGGCTTTTCTTGAGTCCTGTGAATGCCTTCTCGCAGGTGGATGTCCATTTGTCTTCGAACGGTGCTTGCAGAGTTGCGGCTTTTTGATGATGCTCCTCTGGGTAAATCTTCAATAGGTTATTGAGAACCTTGACCTTGACCCCTCTTCAAATCTGGGGGGAGCATCCACAAAACCCCAGGAAGGATCGCAGCTCCATTACGTTGTCTGGTCTGGGCCAGTTCACTACGGCTTCGACCTTAGCGGGATCGGTAGCCACTCCTTCTGTGGGCACTATGTGGCCCACATAGGTAACTTAAGTGCGGCAGAAACGACACTTGTCTAGGGATAACTTCAGGCCTTCTTTTCCCAGTCTATCCAGTTCTTTCAGAAGGCGTTCTTCGTGCTCTTCGAGTATTTTCCCAAACACAAGGATATCATCCAGGTAGACTAGACATTTCCGGGGGTTCATATCACCGATGGTCTTTCCATTAGCCGCTGGAATGTCACAGGTGCACCACAAATGCCATGGGGCATCTGGGTGAACAGGTAGAACCCAAGGGGGCAGACAAACACTGTCTTCTCCTGGTCTTCGGGGCTCATGGGTACCTCGTAGTATCCAGAATTCAGGTCCAGCACGCTGCACCTCTGACTACCTGGTAAGTTGCTGAGGATTTCCTCAATCTGCGGTAGGGTATACTGGTCCGGTACCATGTGGCGGTTCAAGGTGTGGTAGTCCACGCACTGGCGAACGGACCCATTCTTCCGCACTACCATGATAGCAGAGGCGTAGGGGCTTAGGTTCTGTTACGATACCTGCGTCTCCATCTCCTTCAGGACGTTCTCCACATCTCAGGGAGTGATGAGTCTGGAACGGTCCTGGAATGGTGTGGCATCATCTAACCGGATCGTGTGTTGAGCACTCTTGCTGCAGCCAACATCTATCTCAATGGTGGAGATCACCTCTTGGCTTTCCGCTAGCTTGTCACAGCCGTTTCCTCCCCCGCGCAGGCATGGTGGAATCCCCAAAGTTGATCTGCAGTCTGGTAGAAATTAATTAACACACAAACCCAGCAAGCTCAAATGCCCACACCCACCTAATCTTGACTATATGTAATGCCACATAGAGTGCCACTGGGCTGTGGCACATGAATATAGCAAACGACCGGGGGTGCCCAGTGATACATCCAAATGACAAAACATACATGGTAATAATTTCAAGAAATAATGCTTCAGTACTAATAATAATGCTAATACTAATAATAATAAAATATTTTTTTTAGTTAGATATTTTGGCCAAAGCATCATAAGCCTGCACACCAAATCGTCAAGGTAAACCATAATAAGTGCAAGTCCTACACTACACTGCATTTGTTCCCTATACCTCTATATGAGGGGGAAGAACCATAATATTACCTGCAGCAATATGAAATCCACCATTAAAAAGGGGGAGGTGACGTGAGCTCTGGGGGAGGTGCCACAACCTCCATACAACTGCTTCCAGTCAGAAATTAATTAACACACAAACCCAGCAAGCTCAAACGCCCACACCCACCTAATCTTGACTATATGTAATGCCACATAGACTGCCACTGGGCTGTGGCACATGAATATAGCAAACGACAGGGGGTGCCCAGTGCTACATCCAAATGACAAAACATACATGGTAATAATTACAAGAAATAATGCTTCAGTACTAATAATAATGCTAATACTAATAATAATAAAATATGTTTTTTTAGTTAGATATTTTGGCCAAAGCATCATAAGCCTGCACACCAAATCGTCAAAGTAAACCATAATAAGTGCAAGTCCTACACTACACTGCATTTGTTCCCTATACCTCTGTATGAGGGGGAAGAACCATAATAGACCCACAGACAGCTGTTTCGACCTTGATGGGTCTCATCAGTGTGGGGTTGATTTTAACTGGGAATGCAAGAGAGGCTATGGGATAGGCCATACCATAATATTGAGTTAAGTTATGGTGAGTAAAAAAAGTGACAAAAACCCTCCACAGAAAAGCAAATATGCAAATATAGCTGTATGCTCATCTGCATGTCTTAGGCAGGTCTGCAACCCCGCCTTTCCCCATTATCACCCAGCATACAGCACTTCTACTGCAGCAAGGGATTCTGGGAAATGACACGCAAATGAGCACACAGTGTCACTTTTTGCCTCAATAACCATTTTTAACATGGTTCCCTATAGGCTTAAGCTTGTTGCATGGTCACAGCTTTGAGCACAGCCAGGGTTAAGGGATATATTTATCATTCACCTAGATATATCCATCTCAGCAGATAGTGACAGACAGGCTGCACAATGTCTGTGGTTACATGAACCAGATCTTAATTATTTACTGCAGCAGGTGACTACACTGCCTGCAAGGTTAGATTTCAATGATTATATTATTATTATGTTATTTATATTATCTGTCTGTTATTTATATTATCTGTTATTTATTTGATTACCACATGTATTACTACTGTGAAGCGCTATGTACATTAATGGCGCTATATCAATAAAGACATACAATACAATACAATACAACGACATTTTTAACCTACTATCTTAAACTACCTGGTCATTAGGCTGTTACACCTAGCGGGTATACATTACCTTATTGTCCAGTTACTAATTCTCACCTTTCTTATCTCCATTTTAACACCCTTCCAGTGCCTTCAACATTCCTCCACCACCCCACCTCATATACATCTCTCTGTTCTTTATTCTTTCTTTTTTTGTTTCCAATCCCTGTCTAAGTCATAGAAACCTTTGTATATCAGTATTGCTGACCTGAGGAAGAGAGGAAAACTCTTGAAAGCTTGTCCTATGACATACATTGTTAGTCCAAATAAAAAGGTATAACCTAATACTGAAGAACTCATTTATTCTGCACTGTCGCAACTGGACTAATACAGCAATTTTCGTTTTATATATATATATATATATATATATATATATATATATATAAATAAATATATATATATATATAGAGGACAAACGAAAAAACAATAAAGCAGCGCCTTAAAAAGGTATTAAATATAGGTGAATATAGTGCTAAAGAATGCTCAGAGATTTCGGGAAGATAAGTTGTATGTAGATAAGTTGTATGATATAAGTTATATGTTACAAAAATTGTATGTTGTTATAGACGACGCTATATAATGTGACTTTGCAAATAATGTAAATAATAAAATATAAATAATGTATATGGGGTATAAGGGCGGGCACAGGTGGGCGTTATATACTCGCTTAGACAGGTAACACATGTAATACATCTAGCAGATGAGAGTTAAGTAAGAGATATGAACTAGGTAACGTTAGATAAGTAATAAAATTAGGGTTAGGCAATAAGTAATCTGTCAAATGTAATAGGTATTTGGTAGCATGTTATAGTAAGTAATACCCAAGTTGAAGTACGTAAATAAGTAATAGTTCATCAGACATGTGGTTACACACGAAAGCTGGAGGGACAATGTTGATGAATAAGATGTAAATAAAATAGGGTATTCAAAATTGTAAATAAGTTAGTGCGGTAGAGCGCTAAGAAGTTTAAGATTAAAAAATCACTGAAGTTTAAATTTTTGTTAAGCGACAGACACGCGCCAGTGGGATTCGCTCCCGGCGTCGTGCATGCGTTCCTCGCATTGGTTCCTGATTAGTTAGGGCCATAAACAAGTCCCAAGGGGGTCAGCCCCCAGGGGGGAAGGTCGGCCATTTCCAAAGGCCAGGCATAATGACCTACCCTTTGGGCGTCAGAATCGCAATCGGGGGACCCCGAGTCGCGATCTGGTTTTTCGTTTGTTATTTTTTATGTTCATAACTTTGTTTAATTTATGTTTGATATTTTGCTTTACCCCCTATATGTTTCCCCTTGTACTGTCTCCCCCACCCTGTCCATCCCTCCCTACCCCTTCCTCACCCGGAAGGGGAGGGCGTCGGCCCGCGCGGGAAGCGACCGTCGTACGGGACAGACGCCCCAAGGACATAGCTCAGCTGGGTAAGAAGAAAGACAGATCGGGTGAGTCATCCAACTTTAATCTGCTACACCTTACACAAAATAAAAGATGACATTGACCTTACTATCACATAACGTAAAGAGCTTTAATAGCCCAACCTAAAGGAAAATAGCCTTCTCAGACTACAAAAGAAAGCACGCAGATATCCTAATTATACTGGAGATTCCCTTTAGTAAGACTAATGCCCCTAAATTCCTAGATAAAGATTACACCCAGTTCTACCTGTCCTCAGCAACGGTCAAAAAGCGTGGAGTGGCCATCCTGTTAAATAATAGAATTCCATTTGTAACCCAGACCATTAAACAAGATGCAGACGGACGCTTTATTATTCTAGTGGGCACGATACAGGAGCAATGTATAACACTGGCCACAATCTATGCCCCCTGCGAGTAGGATGCAGCCTTTTTCGACAGCTTTTTTCAGATTTTACGCTCCAATGCTAGGGGCTGTGTCATACTCGCGGGGGGGATATCAACACGGTCATGCAACCAAGTTTAGACAGATCAGGGACGGTGGGTAGGGTGAATAAAAAAACGATGACCTCTCTACGCAAGGGCCTCAAAGCCAACCAACTGACTGACATATGGAGGGAACTACACCCGACGGTTAGGGACTATACGTTCTATTCCCACCCTCATAGCTCCTACAGCAGAATCGATTACTTTTAAATCTCCTGTCTACTGGTCCCACTGGTTTCCCAAGCCGGGATCCATGATATTTCATGGTCTGACCATGCACCGATAGAGCTAAGATGCGAACACATCCGAACGGGCAGACCAGGGGCAAATCAATCCTAAAAGTCCCCGAAATTTGTGAGGCTATAGGCAATGAAATTGACCAATTCTTCCACACAAACACAGGCTCTGTGGATTCCCAGTTTGTATTATGGGAGGCTCACAAAGCGACGCTGAGGGGCATTTTAATCAGCACCATAGCTAGGAAAAAACGGGAACGAGACTCCAAAATTGTTGAGCTCCAATCGAAATTACATTCCCTTACAGTACATAAAACATAAGAGCAATCCAGACTCTCAAATACTACAAGAATTGAAGGATACCAAAATTGAACTGATTATGTTGTTGACCTCCAGGGCAGATAATTCACTGAGTTGGTCTAAGAGGAAATTTTACAAAAAAGCAAACAGGCTGGATACTATGCTTGCCCGGGCATTAAGAGATAGGCAAGCAAAGTTTAACATCCAAGCTATACGCTTAAAATCAGGCAAACCCACAGCCAACCCTAAGAAAATAGTGGAAGAATTTGGTAAGTTTTACGAAAAATTATATAATGGAGGGATTGTGGCACACAATGCTAAAATGAGCAAGTCGCTGAGAGATTTCTTAGCCAGCTCAAATCTGGGAAGATTGACAGAAGTAGAGAGGGAGGCTATGGGCGCTGATTTCTCTATGGAAAAAGAGCTTGCGCTCGAAACGCGTTGGTGGGGGGATCTGTACCCCATAATACTGCTGTTATTTTTGTAAGAATCCATTAAATACAATTTTTAATGGGCACACGCTCCTTTTGGATTTCCTTTACTTTTTGATGCTGTGTATTTGGTGCCTGCTTTTTCCTATTGCAAATTCTATTGAGGAGGTGTCTCAGGCCATCGAGGAACTCAAGCCCTCAAAGGCCCCGGGGCCGGATGGCTTCTCGGGGTTATATTAGTAGAAATTTGCCAAATTGCTAGCCCCTAGGTTTCTCCACGTGTTTAATGTGATATTAGCAGGAGCCCCCATCCCCAGGGAGATGTTACAGGCGTGTGTATCATTAATTCATAAACCTGGTAAGGATCCGCTGGATTGTAAACGTTATAGGCCCATATCCCTAATTAATACCGATATTAAAATATATGCTAAATTATTGGCCAATAGATTATGTCTAATCCTACCCAGACTTATACACCTAGATCAGGTCGGATACATTAAAGGAAGACAAGCAGCGGACAATACCCGGCGATTTATTGATCTGGTAGAATTAGCCAATACAAATAACACACAAATTATGCTGTTAAGTCTGGATGCCGAAAAGGCTTTTGATAGGATAGACTGGCCGTACCTGAGAGAGACAATTGCGGCATTTGGCTTTGGGGATCGGGTGAGTGGGGCGATTCTCTCGCTATACTCAGGACCTACCGCCAGGGTGATACATCAGGGCTTCCGTCACTTCCCTTTCAAATTAAAAGCGGCACGAGACAGGGATGCCCGTTATCCCCTCTTCTGTTCGCCCTATGTATTGAACCACTGGCGGCGCAAATTAGAGGAAATCCGGACATCTCAAGGTTAAACGCATATTCTCAATCACATAAAGCGGCCCTGTACGCAGATGATATCCTCTTTATTATTTCAAAATCCCTCACATCCCTTCCAAACCTCTTAGACGTATTAAACAGATTCTCTGACATTTCGGGATTCAAAATAAATCAATCTAAATCTGAAGCCCTCAACATCAATCTCCCTAGACATGTAGAGAAGCTGATACAACTAAACGTTAAATTCAATTGGCAACAGAAATACATAAAATATCTAGTAGTCTACATAACCAAAGACTCCAGAGACATCTATAATGCAAATTATCCAAACCTAATTCGGACATTGATATCTGACCTACATAAGTGGTCTTCCATACGGATATCCTGGATACTGTAGGTAGGATACATAGCATCAAAATGAATTTACTCCACCGTATCCTATACGTTTTCCAGACGTTTCCAGTGCCACTTAGACTGAAGGCTCTGCTCTCACTTCAGTCTGAAATCTCTAAGTTTATCTGGGGTGGGAAAAAAACGAGAGTCAACAAATTAAATATGAAAAGTCCTGCCCTAGCGGGTGGCCTAGCAGTACCCTGCCTGCTTTCATTCTACAAAGCGGCTCAATTAAGCCAAATTGTACAATGGCAATCCAACCCGCAACTGAAAAGATGGGTGGAGCTAGAGAGTGCTTCCTGTGTTCCATTAAAACTCAGCAGCTTGATTTGGCTACCTAAAACAGCACGACAATTCGCGGGCACCCCGCTCTCCTCGATGACCAACCCGTTATCTGTCTGGGAGGCTGCTAAGATTAAATACTCCCTCACAACAGGTAATTCCTCAATGTCCCCAATTTGGAACAATCCCAAGTTCGCTCCTGGCCTGCCAGGGGAAGATGCGTCAATTTGGAAACAAAAAGAATTTATACGGATCAAAGACCTGGAGGGTTACAACAGAAAGATTAAAACATTTGACCACGTCAGGTTAGAAAAAGATATACCCCATTCGGAATTTTTTAGATACCTCCAGCTCCGAGCATTCTACAATAAATTTGCCCCTTATCCCCCCTTGATGACTTTTGAAAAGCTCTGTCTGGCACAGACCAATACTAGGGGACTCACATCACAGCTTTACGGAGAGGTGATCGATTCTGCAGGCTCTAGACAGCAATCACCGTCTTTTAGAACCCAATTGGAGAAGGATTTGGGAGAGACCCTAGAAGATGAGGAGTGGAATGCCATATACCTAGCTACAGCAAAAAGCTCCATTTGCACCACACTAAAGGAGAACGCATATAAGGTTTTAATGCGGTGGTACCTCACCCCAATGAAATTAGCCAAGTTTGTGCCGGGATCCTCCCCTCTGTGCCCTAGGCAGTGTGGGGGATAGGCCGACCTGTTACATATGCTGTGGTCCTGCCCACGGATCTCCCCAGTGTGGGAAGAAATTAGAAATTGGATACAGAGGATATTCGACCTCACTATTCCCCCAAACCCATGGCTGTTCCTCTTGAACAGACCATTAACGGGTCTGTCCAAGGCACACAATAAATTAATAGCACATTTTGCAATAGCAACACGAAGCGAGATCGCAGCATTATGGAAACGTCCTGATATTCCAAGCATCCCAAAGATTCGGAATCGAATGTGGTTTATCTGCCAGATGGAAAAGTTGACGAGTTTAGTTAATGACACTGGCACCAATGCGTTCTCCTTTGGGAGCGGGAACCCAAAGGTGGCTGAGTATACAGGTACATGGGTAGGAATACCACAGAAGCGCTCTATCTAGGAGGATGTTAGACAATAGACGATCGGTTACCCAGATTGATGTCCTCTCCATATCCATTCCCCTTCCTACCTCTCCCTGCTCCCCCCTTTTTTTTAAATTATTTTAAGCACCAGCTGCCAGGACTCCGCATCACGAACATGTGATGGATGGACCAGGATTCAACGCGTTTCCTCGGTACGACTTCTTGGATGGATGGATGGTCCATCCATCACATGTTCGTGACGCGGAGTCCTGGCAGCTGGTGACCGTTCTACACAGCCCTTCCGCCCTCAACTTCACTCAGCCGGAAGTGACGTGTATGTGATCTGAGACGTGGAAGTGTGTCTCAAGCTGTGTGTACCGGCGATCAGGGGGATTACCAGTCGGGATTTCGTACCACGAACGGCTATTTTGTGCTGAATGTGAGTGCACATCTATATGCTTTTAATGTCTGATAATGCACTTTCAGATATACTACGCAATTAGTATTTTTCTTTATTTCCTGGGCATACCATCCACGGAGAGAGAGAGGAGATTAAATAAGGGGAGTTCCTGATTCATTGCTCGATTCAGAGAGAGGAGTGTCTCTGTACTGCTTTTATGAAAAGGAGAAAAGTGTGAGTGGATTATCTTTCACCTATAGAGCATCCATCCTGGTTGTAATTGTACTACACCATGTTATCTTTATTTTCTTTCATGACGGTGACGTGAACGCTGGCACTCCCCTAAATTTCTGAAGAAGGTTGTATATGATACAAGGAATACATTTGGATCACATGAAATCCTAATAGATACATACAGAAATCAGAATACAAAAACAAATAGTTAAATTGATAATTAACTCATGAGGTCCTAATGATAACATATAAAAACCAAAATAAAAAGGAAAATAAAAATAAATTAAAAATATAGAAAAAATATGGAAACAATTGGTATAGTGATTGTACCTATTCTATATGATAGTACCATAAATCCTACGTTAGTAATAAAATGTTAAAAGAGATAAACCATGGGTACCTGTAGTGACCCAAGGAGGAGTATTGTTGAACGCAAGCAAGGAAAGAAAAAGAACGGATAAATGACCCAATGTGTCTAACAAAAAGCTAATAATAAAGATATATATATCGTAAATATACTATATATAACATTATTGTGTGATTAATATGTGAATAAAAATAAATATGTCTTTCTTTGCTTATTAGCAAACTGTTGGTGTGTGAAGTCTAAAGTTGACTAAAATAATGTGAAGTTAATGTGTAAAATATGAATATTGATGTGTATTTTACATTTTGTGTTAAGTAACAATGATCAAAAATATTACTAATTTATAATATCAAATAAAAAAAATAAAAAAATTAAAATAAAAAAATAAATAAAAGTGAAGTGTAAAATGAAGTGTAAAGTTAATATACCAAGGGACTCTCGTTGTTTATGCCCCCACGGAGGGAGCACACCTAAATGTGCTCAAAACCAGACCTCTGTGGAAAGCTACAATAAGTAAAAAACAGAACCAAGAAAAACATAGGAAACTTGAAATGTATGATTGTTCAGAAGATCAAACTATAGTATTAACATCTAGACACTCGTTTAGACCTTTTGGAATTAGAGTGTTAAGTGTGTATATCCAAAAGGTTTCTCTAAGATTTAATCTTTTATATCTATCCCCACTAAGCAGTGATACTGGAATGGCTTCTATACCCATTAAAATGAGTGATGTGGGATCTTTATTGTGTTTCTCCTCCATATAGTGCCTGGATAGATAATGAGATTGTAAGCCATGAATAATATTGCGACGATGTTCCAAGAAATGTGTGCTAAGGGTACATTCTGTACGCCCTATGTAACTAAAACCACACGGACAACTAATGCTATGAACAACGAAAGTGGATAAACAATTTATCCTACCCTTAACTGGGATTTGTGATTTGTACCTACAGTATTTGTTTTCTTCAGATGTTTGCAAGTTAGACATCTTGTTCTCCCACATGAGAAATTTCCCTGTCTAGACTTGTCTTCTATATCAAAATTTGTTGTACTTTTTAATCTACTGGGGGCTACCATAGTTTTAATATTGCGTGTTTTTTTATATACTAATGGTATTTTTGAAGGTAGATTTCTACCAATGAAAGGGTCCTCTAAATTAATCGGCCAATGTTTGTTTAGGATGGTTTTAATTTTCCATGAAGCATTGTTGAATTGTGTAACAAACATGGGTATTTTACCAAATGAACTGTTATCTTTTACTTGATCCTTGCCTGACTTATCCAAAAGACTTTGACGGGAAATCTGACCAACTTGTTTGAAAGATTAGAGCTTTCTTGTAGCCCTTAGCTAGAAATTTGTCTATGAGAACCTGGCCCTGCATTATGTAATCTGAATCCAGGGAACAGTTTCTACGAATCCTAAGAAACTGTCCCCTGGGGATGTTGGCTAACCATTTATTATAATGATTACTGTTGTTGTGCAGAAAACTGTTAGTGGCCACTTGCTTGAAATTAGTCTTTGTCACAATCTGATTGTTTAGAGTACTAAATCCAAAAAAGTAACTTGTGTTTTATCCACCACATATGTGAATTTTAGATCCATGTTATTAGTATTGAATGAACTCAAAATGTCTTTAAAGGTATCTAAATCACCATCCCAAATGATAAGCAGGTCATCTATGAAACGGCCATAGAAGACCAGACTCGCCACCAGCCGCGCATCACCCCAAACATGTAGATCCTCCCACAATCCCATGTAGAGGTTAGCATAGCTGGGGGCGAATCTGGCCCCATGGCCGTTCCACAGATTTGTAAAAAATATTGATCCTCAAACAAAAAATAATTGTATTCTAAAATAAAATTTATGGCTTGTAAAATGAAAACCTTCTGAGTGTTCCCTAAATTTGGATCTCTATCCAAAAAGTATCCAACTGCATCTAAACCCTTTTTATGATTTTTGAATGTGTATAAAGAAGCCACGTCACACGTGGCCCATATATATGTAGATTTCCATTTTATCCCAGAGATGGAGTCAATGACATGCAGCGTATCCCTCAAATATGACATAAGTTTAGTAACAAATGGCTGTAAAAAATAATCAACATATTGCGACACGCTGGACGTCATTGACTCCACCCCCGAAACTATGGGTCTACCTGGTGGATGTTGGGTGTCCTTATGGAGTTTGGGAATATGGTAAAATGTTGGAGTTCTGGGATACTTTTTGTATAGAAAGCCAAATTCTGCTTTATCAATTATCCCATCTAATTGTGCCTTTAGTAATAGATTCTTATATGTAACTTGATAAGTTTCGAGAGGATCACTGGCCAAAATAGAATAGAAATTTTCGTCTCACAAAAGACGATAGGCTTTAGCCACATAGATGGACCTGTCTTGTAAAACAATACCCCCACCCCTTTGTCGGCTTGTCTAATTTCCAATTGTCTCAAACCCCCAAGTTCTTTTAATGCTAGCTTTTCTTCTTTTGATAAGTTGTTTTTGTGTGAGAGAACAATATTCTCACACATAAATTCTAGATCTTTTAGGACCATAGTATAAAAGGTTTCTATAAATGCCCCCTTTGATTGATAGGGGAAATAGGTGGATTGTGCTGAAAAGGGAGTATGTCTAATTTTAACCTTGGAACTTAATTCCATCTGAGTGGATAGAGACCCAGGTGTAAATGATGTATGGTTTAGTTCAAGGGGTGGGGACCCTAAATCACAAAGAGAAACCCCTAATTCATTAGTTATAAGTTGACCTTGAGAATTTATTATCACATATCTGTGTGTCCGTTTGTGTTTCATTGAAATCATTCAATATGGAGTTTTGTATGCTAACATTAGAGTCTCCAGTGTTATTGTCCCATAGAAATCCATCATGCATAGTTAAAGATGGATCATCTGCTAATGTAGCATTTTCTTTTAGTAAAGATGTCATTATTGCAATATTCCTTTGAAACTTCAATATTAAAGATATCTTGTCTGTTTTTATTTTGTATTGCAAAATGCCTCATCAATGTGACTTTTCTAATGTATTTGTTTAGATCTACAAATAGATTGAATTTGTTTGGTGAACTAGTCGGTGCAAATGAGAGTCCCTTAGATAAAAGTGAAATGTGATGTGTAGATAGAATAAATGTGGATAAATTAAAAATACCATAATTTTCTGATGTACCCTTCATTATTCCGATCTCTTTCTTTCCTTGCTTGCGCCTCCCTGATCTTGTTCCTCGAAACGTCTTTTTCTGCATTGTGGGGTCTGGACTTGCTGAGATGGTTGTCGATCCCATATATATGTACAAAAATCAATTATATAATATTAACAATAAATATTTTTGGACAATCTAATATTTATTTTTATTTTTAATTTTTCAACGAATAATATTTACAATGTCTAACACATGGATTCCAGGTCTAAAAGATTTATTCATATATATAGATCTATATTGCTTTCCTCAAATGACCTATTTATAATAACAAATTGTATCTATGCCATCCTCAAAAGATTAACAATAATAATCTTAAATAGCCTTAAATCAAATCTAACAAAATACAAAGGTGTGTTTTTTATGAATATATGTAAATATATGTTTAACATTCAAGTACCATGATAATGGTTGCTTTAACATTGTTTTTTTTTGTATACTAATCTAGCTCACTGTGTTTCTAATCAATCAATTAGTAATCTCACTCGTTGTATTTCTTTTAAGATCAAGTATATAACATTATGTAATTACATGCTGTCTCCATTTGATTGGTCAGGAGATATATTTAAACCCTGTTCTTGTCCAACTTATTCATTCCCCCTGAAGAAGTCAGAGAAAGTCTGAGGAAACGTGTAGGGATGGTATTATTGCACATGATTTAGTGCTCATTTGACTTTTATTAGCAGCCAAAAGGTTTAAGCAGGCCAAACTTTGCTCCGGTACACTGGGACTCTTTCATTAGAGGAAACCTACGCCACAGGACTGTGGTTGACGGAGGAATCTGAAACCAGTTACACCACTAATGAGGAGTGATGACATCCATTCCCAGCGGAAGAGCGGAGACGCGGCGGCACCGCGAGGCTACTCCTGTATATGAGTATAAACTTATACAATGCTGTTTTATATCATACTCTTGTGAGTTTTGAATTGTCTTCACACATGTTTTATAATTTTTTTTATACGTTATCACACGAAGATCGGGCGCTTTTTTCTTCTCTTTTTTCTTAGGTTCGTCAAGGGAGTTTGTTGCACCCAATAAGAAAGCTGCCAGCATCTTTGTTTTATTTGAGATCAACACAGGTCTTATATATTTTTTATTAGATTCACTCACATAGTATACACACGTATATTTGGACAATAATATACACATTTATATTTTTCACATATATATATATAAAAAAAAATTTCACTCAAGATTTTTATTTTTTCTATTTTTGTATTTTTAATCTCTATATTTTTTTAATTATATATCATTTTTGTTCAATTATATTTGCATTAAGTCAGCATTGTAATTGCATTATTGATCATTGTATGAGCACAGGATTTTTGTTCATTATTAGCTTATTACCTAAGTTAATAGTATTCATATCTATTTATTATTACATCATTTTCAATTTAATATTTCTGATTATATCCTTGCATTTAGGCGCAGTCTTTTTCTTTTTTTCCCATATATATAGGTGCTAGCAAGTGATATTCTTTTTTGGCTATATGCTAATGGTGGAGGGTTTTTGTCATCTTTTTCAACCACCATAACTTAAAATCTGTATGGTAACCCTACCCAGCCTAGAAATATTTCAAAGCAAGTACAGTATAAACCAACCTCACACTGATGATACTCATCAAGGTTGAAACATGTCTGTGAGTGGTTTGTACTTGCTTTGCTAGTCCCATGCTGTGTTTAAAAGCTGTGTGAACAGTGATGCATCAGCTTAACTGGCTCCATGTGAATGGATATTCCAGGCAAAAGGTGACACATTGTGTGCTCATTTGCATTTCATTTCCCAGAATACCTTGCTGCAGTGGGAGCACTGTATGCTTGGTGATAATGGTTGAAAGGCAGAGTTGCAGACCTGTTTAAGACGTGAATGTGCTCACAAGTGATATTTTTTATTGTATTGTATTGTATGTCTTTATTTATATAGCGCCATTAATGTACATAGCGCTTCACAGTAGTAATACACATGGTAATCAAATAAATAACAGATAATATAAATAACAGATCATGGGAATAAGTGCTTTAGACATAAAAGTAACATTAAGGAAGAAGAGTCCCTGCCCCGAGGAGCTTACAGTCTAATTGGTAGGTAGGGAGAACGTACAGAGACAGTAAGAGGGAGTTCTGGTAAGTGCATCTGCAGGGGGCCAAGCTTTATGTATCATGTGTTCAGAATATCCACAGTGCTATTCATATGCTTCCTTAAGCAAGTGTGTCTTAAGTTGGGTCTTAATGGTAGATAGAGAGGGTGCTAGTCGGGTACTGAGGGGAAGGGCATTCCAGAGGTGTGGGGCAGTCAGTGTAAAAGGTTTAAGGCGGGAGAGGGCTTTAGATACAAAGGGGGTAGAAAGAAGACATCCTTGAGAAGAACGCAAGAGTCTGGATGGTGCATAACGAGAAATTAGGGCTGAGATGTAAGGAGGGGCAGAAGAGTGTAAAGCTTTAAAAGTGAGGAGAAGAATGGAGTGTGAGGTGCGGGATTTGATCGGAAGCCAGGAGAGGGATTTCATGAGGGGAGATGCTGAGACAGATCTAGGAAAGAGTAGCTAACGGTGCAGGTTTTTTGTCACCTTTTTAACCCACCATAACTTAAAATGTACATTGTATATATATATATATATATATATATATATATATATATATATATATATAAAAATATAAGGAAAAAAAAGCGCCAAATCCTAGTGCATTACTGTGCAAAATAGATATATTTAATTCCCAAAAATCTCAATAAAAATGAACTCACAAACATAAAACAATTAAAAGCATTGTATGAGTAATACTCATGCTCCTAGGACCAGGAAACGCTGCTTTGCTGCTGTAGTCCCTCCGTGACTCCACTGGAACAGATTGCTGCCTCCGTTGTTCACTGCCTGCAGGAACTGACGTATCAGGCACTCCACGATGGTCTCTCCCCCGGTATACACCAAACAGTTGATCTTTAGTTCCCACCGGGGACGGTTGAAGTCGCGGACCAGCGGGTGACGTCACGGGAACAGTTCTAATTACCGGACCGGTACAGATACTCAGCAGTTCAATGGCAAGCGTTGCAAAGTCCACTGCACACCTTCCCTACGCGTTTCATCTGATTTACAGACTTCTTCAGGGAATGGACTCTGGGTGTGTGGTGTCTCATATTATATACCTCCCAAATCCAATTAGCTTAATTAGTTAAAAGGCAAAAAACAATGTGTTGGCAATTTAAATTGTACGTGGAACCGATTGAATACACATGTGAACACCTAATGTTGCATCCACATCACTAAATACTTGCCAGCACAAAGAAATATATATACAATACTGATGAATACCAGTTATACTATAAAATTATTAAAACAAATATATAGTTGATGTCCTTGTCTATGTTATTTTGTTGTTATTATACGGACTACAAGAGATATCAAGAGAATATACTGTAGTTGCCAACACCTCAATATAAATGATATTTAGCAACAGTTATACATTTCATATGTTAAACAAAAAATTATTATTATTATTCTTATAAAACAAAAATTATTTCATAATCAATGTCCTTATTTGTTTTAGTTAAACATACTATAAGGGTACATCTCAAGATATCCTAAATGCCCCAATGAACAGAAGAGTTAGATATTTATTCAATACAATATAAATGTGGCTTAAAGAGGGTAGATCAATTAATGAACAAGAAAGAGCATAATAGTCTCTTAGATACCAATTGATTTTTATCTTGGTACATTGTTTATATTTTATTTAGTATTATCATGGATAAAGATTGAAACCATAATCCCTTATGAGTGGTTTTACTCTTAATATTGCAGAACCATTTGTGATATTAAATGAGTGTTAGTCAGTGTCCCATAAGATGGAGGTTAAAGTATCTTTGTGTTTATGTATATAAATCCAATTTGGACTATAAAATAGAACCAGCGTGGAAAAGAGCAGCATTGAACTCCATAAAGAATATAGTATGGAGTTAAGAAATATATTAGGAAGTTTAGACCGGGCATGTATCCTAGGTCACTTGAATCGTCAGCCCAGTAAGATTGCATGGTTCAGCTTACTCCAACACTCCTCGATGGGGGGGGGGGGGGGGAGGGGAAGGGGGGGGGGGGAATAGAGGGGGGAGAGGGGGGGAAAATGTGATGGTGAAAAAATGGAAATCTATGTGTATGTGATACGTGAAATAACAAATATAAATAAATATTAATAAATGTGTCCTAGTATGGCACTGTGTTATATGTATATGTATGTGCTATCAATAATATAAACCCTTAACTAAATGTTTATGTGCTATCATAAATTATTAACACCATAATGGGTGAATTTATATTAATAATCACCTATGTCAGGCGATCACGAAGGGAACATGTGACCATGTTCAACCCAGACCTCCGTGGTCACCAGACCTGTAATGGTACCTATCCTACAGTAACAAGGAGCAAAAAGAAAAAAGGCAAAGAAAAAGGCAAAGAAAAAACAGGAGAAAAATCCGTCCCAAAAAAATAGACAGAGGTCAGATTAGATGACTGTGCTGACATCAATACAATCATTTAGGCCTTCTGGACTCAATGTATTTAATTCGTAGATCCAGTATGTTTCTCTCAGATTGAGCAATTTGTGCCTGTCTCCACTCAGAAGTGTAGAATTTATAGCCTCAACCCCCATGATTACTAATGAGGACGGATCTTTATTGTGCTTCAATTCGTAATGTCTGGATAAACTATGTGTTTTTAACCCATGAATTATATTACGTCGATGTTCCAGGAATCGTATACATAGGGCCCTTTTGGTTCTACCAATATACTGAAGCCCACAGGGGCATGTAATCGCGTATACAATGTGGGTGGACAGATAGTTGATATGGCCTTTTATTTGATGTACAGATCCATTTGAGTGGGATGTGACACACTCAGTCTTTTTTATTTTTTTTATTTTTTTTTTACATATACATATAACACAGTGCCATACTAGGACACATTTATTAATATTTATTTATTTTTGTTATTTCACGTATCACATACACATAGATTTCCATTTTTTCACCATCACATTTTCCCCCCCTCTCCCCCCTCTATTCCCCCCCCCCCTTCCCCTCCCCCCCCCCCCCCCCCCCATCGAGGAGTGTTGGGAGTAAGCTGAACCATGCAATCTTACTGGGCTGACGATTCAAGTGACCTAGGATACATGCCCGGTCTAAACTTCCTAATATATTTCTTAACTCCATACTATATTCTTTATGGAGTTCAATGCTGCTCTTTTCCACGCTGGTTCTATTTTATAGTCCAAATTGGATTTATATACATAAACACAAAG